>NC_044259.1:16556459-16791459 GCF_003957555.1 Calypte anna | reverse complement strand
CCCTGTCTCCCAGGTCTGGCCCTGCTGGGGGTGGGGGAGCTCCCTGCACTTGAAATTAATTTTTTTTTTTTTAGGGGAAACCAACAACACCCAAAAAAAATAATCCCATGGGTGTAAATGTCGCGGGAGGTCAGTGGTGCTGGAGCCGAGGTGATTCCTGGTTTTGCAGCTTTCTGGAGAGGCAGCCCCTGATTTTCTGGGTTAATTGGGAGGGAAGGGGAGAGACAGAGCTGGCTTTGTGCTGGCTCCCGGTGCCTCTGCTCCAGGAGGATGGCTCAGCCCCGACCTTGCTTTGTGTGACACGATTTGCACAAGTGGCTGAGCTGACAAAAACAACCCCAGGGATTCCTGGAGCTTCGGGGCAGCTCCCAGACACCCCCCAGCTTTGGTTCCTTCCTGAGGTTGGGATCAGAGAAACCCAACGGAGGTGACGTCCCCAAAGGAGCCACCAGGCTGGGGTCCCCTGGGTGCCATCCCCCCCTCTGCTCACCCAGCCAGGAGGAAAAACCTCCCGAGGTGGGAGGCAGAAGCAGCAAAACGAGGGGTTGGAGACACACAGGAAGGAAATGCTGCCAGGGGGTGGGAATTCTCCATAAAATCCCAGACTCGTTTGGGTTGGAAGGGACCTCAAAGCCCCCCAGTGCCCCCCCTGCCATGGGCAGGGACCCCTCCCACAGCCCAGGTTGCTCCAAGCCCCATCCAACCTTCAACACTGCCAGGGATGGGGCAGCCACAGCTTCTGGGGGGCAATCTGGGACACCAGGGGCTCAGCACCTTCACCCTAAAGAATTTCTTCCTTTTGTCTCCCCCTAAATCTCTCCTCTTCCTACTTGGAAACCATCAACCTGCTTGCCCCATTCCCTCCAGGAGCCCTTTCTCCCAGCTTTCCTGGATCCCCTTTTAGGCACCTGGAAGGGCTCTTGAGGTCTCCCTGGAAGCCATTTCCAGGCTGAAACACCCCAAATCTCAGCCTGGCTCCAGGGCAGAGCTGCTCCAGCCCCTCCTTTGGACCTGATCCAGTTCTGGGGGCTACAGAACCGACCAGAAGTTGCAGGGGATGTGTCTGGAGCAGGTGGCTCATCCCAGGCCTGGATTTTCCCTCCTGTGCCTCCCCCTCCCCAGAAGAGCCATGGGGGAGGTGGGGGAGGTGGGGACCACCCGGGACAGGTCCCAGCACTGGGGACTTTTTCCACTTTTCCTTCAGGACTGAACAAAACCATTTCCCAAGCAGGAAGAAAACTGCTTTGGCTTGGCTTGGCTTCCAGGGAAGGGTGTGTGGGGGGGGGCAGCTCTGGAAACCCCTGGAAACCACACAACAATCAGAGGAAAGAGGGAAGTGGTGATAAGGAGCAGGCAGCAGCCATGGGGGGGGCTGAGGAGGGGGGTCCTGTCCACCCAGCAGCTCAGCAAAGCCCAAGGGAAGAGGCAGAGGGACAAATCCTGGGAATGAGCTGGGGGTCTTGGTGGGACTGGGAAGGCTTTGGGAAGGCTTTGGGAAGGCTGGGAGGGGTGAAAAGGGGGGTGCTGGCAGGGATAAGCATCAGCCCAGTGCAGCAGCTGGAGGGAGGGAGGGAGGAAGCAAAGCTGGGCAGCAGGAAAAATGGATTTTGTCAAGCTAACTGGATCTATTTTTAGATAAAACCCGTAATTAAGCCAGTCCTTGATAATAGCAGGACTTTAAAGGCAGCAGAGCTTCTGTTCCCTATCTGGCTGGTAACAAAAGCAGCCTTGGCACAGAGCAAATAAATCAGAGCCCGGGTGCTGCCCAGCCAGGGCATTACAGGAGGAGCCTCCCTCGGAAGTGGATCCAGGACAGCCCGGGGGGAATCGGGTCCTGAGTCCCGGCTGGGAGCAGTGAGCAGCCTGAACTTCAGTCCCCGAGGTGGGAAAGAAAGGTTGGGAATCATTCCTGGGCAGGGGGATTGCTCCCTCCTGGGAAAGGGAGGCTGGGAAAGAGCCAAAGGGATCCCGAGGAGCCAGAGGGGCTGAGGGCAAGGGCTGAGGGCATGGCAACCCAAACAGAACCGCTGGGCTGGTTCTTGACGGGGGATGGGGTGGGAAGGAGGTGATGGGAAGGAGAAAAAAACCTCCCTGCCCCCTGCAGCTCCTTCCTATCACCTTGCACCCCCTCATCCTGAACCCCCCCCCCCGAAGCCAGTGAATCCCTGCCCGGAGCAGCTGGAGGTGCTCTGAGACACCCAGGGGGGCATCCAGATGTGCTGGGTGCCAGATGTGCTGGGTGCCAGCTGGACCTGCTGCCAACTCTGCCGCAGCCCCCCCAGCTGTGCCACCCAGAGGTGCCACCCCCTGCCCATCCCGCTCCTGTCCCCGCTGTGTCACCTCCATCCAGCTGTGCCCCTCCGATCCAGCTGTGCCCCCAGCCCTCCGATCCAGCTGTGCCCAGCTGTGCACGGAGCGGGCTCCCGGCGCCCTCTGGTGGTCCCGCTGCCTCCTTTTTAGGAGAGGAAAAGCTGGGAAAAAAAAAAAAATAAACAAACCCAAACCCCAACCTCTCCTCGGTTCATCACATCGAGGTTTTTCCCCTCGAGGCTCCCCGCAGCCAGGGGACCCGAAAGGGACAAACGCGGTGTCCCAGGAGCCTTCGGTTCTCCATCGTTATCAAAACCTTATCAAAGCTCATCAGAACCGATCCTGTCTGCAGAGAGCATCAAAGAAAAGCTTTTTCCTGGGGGTGCTCATAGAGCTCCTGTAAAAAGAAAAAAAAAAAGAGAGAGAGAGGAGAGCAGCTCTTGCTGATTCTTCCAGCTCTGGTAATTCTGAGGTTCTGTGATTCCTTATTCCATGTAAACCTGGGGAATGGGAAGCAGGAAACCAAACAATTTCCCCTGCTCCTTAAAGACTGAGGAATCGACCCAGAGAGGGAGTGGGGCTTTGATTCTCCCACCTGAAACCCTTTACCCAGCAGGATCAGCCCCTGGGCACCTCCTGCCTTCAGGAACCACTCTGTTTCCTGCAAAGTCCCAACGTGGGCAATGCAAAAAGCTGGGCCAGGAGCTGCCCCTCCTGCCACCTCCCACGGAGGAGCAGAGCCGTGTCCCCAGGAGGCTCAGGGACACGGGGACACAGTGTCACAGCCCAGCCATCCCATTCCTACCCCTCGGGGGCATCTCCTGCCTCTCACCGAGCCAGAAAACCCAACTCCTACCTCCCCTCCCGAGGGATGTAGGATGCCAAGGGGACAGACCCAGCCTGCCCTGCCACTGCTGAGCCTGTCCCCAAGGACACCAGCATGTCCCCAGGGACACCAGCCTGTCCCCAGAGACACCAGCATGTCCCCAGAGACACCAGCCTGTCCCCAGTGACACCAGCATGTCCCCAAAGACACCAGCACGTCCCCAGGGACCTGACACCAGGGTAGGGATGGGCAGGATGGGTGCAGGGCCACAGCATGCAGGGGACCCCCGGCAGCCCCCCTGCCCTCCCATGGCACCAGTGGGGCCCCCAGGACCCCTCTGAGCATCACTGGGAGCCTCATCATCCCCCATGTCCTCTGAGAACTGATGGGACCCCCTGCACCCCTCTGAGCACCAATGAGACCCTCAGCCCCCCTTGGGCATCACTGGGACCCCCAGCACCCCCCATGCCCCCCCACATCCTCTGAGCACCAGCGGGACCCCCTCAGCCAGCATGGGGGGGATTCTGAGCAGCATGGGGGGGGCAGAGGAGGGGGTCAGGCCTCAGACTGCTGCAAACTGCAAGCAGCCTTTTTATTTCTCCCCCCTCAGCTTCCTGCCAGGCTGCTTCTGGGGGGGAAAGAGGCAGAAAAAGGGCAAAACGTTCTGGGGAGCCTTAGACTTTGCAGCTGTACCCAGCCCAGAGAACTGTGGGGGGAGGGGGAGGGCAGGGGGTGCCCAGGGGGTGCCCAGCAAGCTCCCAGCCTGCTTGCTGTCACCCTCCGAGAGCCCAGGGACAATTTGGGGACAGAAATGGTTTTGCAGGAGGAGAAGGAAAGGGCTGGGAAGCAGCACCCGGGGCTGGACCCCATCCCGAGGTCCCGGGAGGCCGGCGGGGGGGTGCGGGGGGGGGGGCCAGGCAGCCTGTCTGGATTCAATCCCTGGTTTTCACCTGGGCTGGAGTCCAGCCCCCAAAAATAGCCATCCCAAAAAAAACCCCAACGAGGTCACATGAGAAGGGGGGGGAACAAAAAAACCCATAAAACCAACAAAACCCAAGGCAAAGGATGATCCCTGCTGCCTTCCCCCATGTGGGTGCCCCCACTACTCCCAGCCCCGGCGACATTTGGGTCCCTGCACCCATGCCCGCACCCATCTGAAGGACCCTGCGGGGTGTGTGGGGGGGTCCCTGTCCCCGGGGAGGGGACGAAGTGACACCGCGGGGACCGCTCCGCCCCGGGCAGCCTCGGCTCCTGCTGCCCGCACCACCACCACCCCCCCAGCACCCCAACACATCCCGCAGGTGAGTCAGCACCCCTCGGAGTGTCCCCCCCCCCCAGGGCACCCCGGCAGAACCCCGGGGAGCTTCACCACCCCCTCCCCAAGGGAGCTGCGGGTGCGTTCCGCACCTCCTTCCCAGCCCGGGAGGGTGCGGGGTGGGACAGGGACAACTTGGGGTCCCCTTTCCTCTGGCTGGGGGCGGGGGGGGGCACATCCCTACTTGTTGAAGCCTTCCCCCCTTCCGAGGAGGAAGAGGAGAGGGGTGAAGCACAAGGGGGGGGATCTCGAGGGTCTCGTTGCAAACGTGCAAACCAATTTGGGAGAACTCGTCTCTGCTGTCTGGAGGGTGGGGTTTGGGGTGGTTTTTTTTTTGGGGGGGGACGACGACAGAGGAGCTGCAGAGGGAAGCACCCAGAGGTTCCTCAGGGCAGAAAGCATCTCGGTGGTGAATTATTCCAAACAACCCTGAGAAATCCTGGGGGTTATTGCTGGGGCTGGTGGAGCCAGAAATGCCTGGCTGTATCCTCTTTTTTTTTTTTTTTTCCCTATTTTCTTTTCTATTTTCCACATGTGCCTGAAGGAAACGTCCTGTTCCAACTAAAACTAACAAACAAACAGGAAAATTGAGCTGCTGGGAAAGCTCAGAGCTCACCTGAGCTGTTGGCTGTGGCAGGAGCCATCCCAGTGCCTGCAGCTCAGCTGGGATAGGTTTTAAATATATATTTATATTTTTATATATAATATATGTAATAATATATAATATATTTTATATATGTGTATATATATGATATATGATATATATACATATATGTATATATATATATTTAAAACCTATTCCATATAGGAATATATATATATATATATCAATATATATATCAAGGCTCGGTATACTTTCAGTTTGGGCTGGCAGCTCAATACTGGCTCCTTAGCCCACCCGTGGCTCCCGTTAGCCCACCCGTGGCTCCGTGGCCCTCACCCCCCCTCCTGGCTGCCCTGGGGAGCTGATAGGGACCGGGGGTCCCTTCCCCAGCCCTCAGCATCCCTGGGATAGCACCGAAACCACAGAATCCCAGCCTGGGTCGGGCCGAACCGAACCTTAGCGCCCACCTCAGCCCAAGGCGGGCCCTGGGCAGGGACCAACCCCCCTCAGCAGCCCTGCAGAGGGGACATCGCAGCCCCCCCGGGATGACAACACCCGCATTCCCTCCCGATTTTTAGTGTTTTTCTCCCGCATCCCCCCCAGCCCCCCCTCGGCGCTGCAGGCTCAGCCCCCCCCAACCCCCACCCTCCAGGCCCCCCCTCAATCCTCATCCCAGGCAGCTGCAGGTGACCGGTCCCTGGCTGAGGGGGCTGCTGGGGCTTGGGGGTGGGGTTTTTTGGTTTGGTTTTTTATCCTTTTCATCCCTTCCATCCCTTTCCTGCGCCCGCTGGAGGCGGCGGAGCCGCAGCCGGAGGACGGCGGAGCCGGGGGTAGGTGCGTGGAGGGGAGGGGGGAAAGGGGTGGGATGAGACCCCCGGGATGAGAGCCCAGGGATGAGAGCCCCGGACCCAATTCCCTCCCCCCCCAGGTTGAGATTCCTGGCCAGGGGTCCCCAAGGATGAGACCCCCGGCCCGAGCCCCACCCCGCCAGGGCTGAAAACCCCTCCCGAACCCCCCCCGGGCTGAGCTCCTCGGCCCTGAGATCCCTGCCCGAACCCCCCCCCCCAGTGCTGAAACCCCTCTGCCCAAACCCCCCCGGGGCTGAAACCCCACTATCTGAGACCCCCCAGGGATGAAAACCCCTCCCGAACCCCCCCGGGCTGAGTTCCTCGTCCCTGAGACCCCTGCCCGAAATCCCCCCCCCCGGGAGCTGAAAACCCCTCCCCAAACTCCCGGGGCTGAGACCCCCGGAGGCTGAACCCCCCTGCCCGATCTCCCCAGGGCTGAAACCCCCCCTGGATGAGCCCCTGCAGACCCAAAACCCCCTGCCCAAGCCCCCCAGGCTGCCCCCCCTGCCCTGCCAGATCCTGAGCCCAGATCAGAAAATTAATTTATATATATATATTAAAAAAAAAAATCAAACAAAAAACCCCGTGACAACCAACATTTTAAATAGCAAATCACAGGGTTTGGACCATTAAATTAAAATATAATAATAATAATAATAAGGTTTTTGAAGTGACACAGCACTATAAAATGGTTCCTTCCTGATGCAAAAATTAATACTACTTCATTTCCATAGAAAGAAAAGTCCTTGGACTGTCCCTAGCCAGGCACCCAAATCCTACTGACAAATAGAACCTGTCAACTGGCAGAAGATTCTGTAAATTCAGCCCTTTCCAGGAGTAACTGCCCTGAGCATCCCCCCCTCTGGTGCTGGAGGTCCCCAGGTGTCCCCAGGGAGGGCTCCAGCCCCATGCTGGGAATTCTGGTGAGGGGGAGGAAGAAAGAAAAGAATAAAAAAGGAACCCTTGAGCAGGACAAGGTGGAAGCAAGGGGGATGAAATTCAGTTTTACATCACTTGCCTGTTGGACTCCCTGCTCCTTCCCCTCATCCCGGGTCAGCCAGGTGGCTCAGCACCCTCCAGGATGGGTCCTGCAGCACCCAACACCCAGCCTGGAGCAGGATGGGGACCTGGAGCTCTTCTCCAGGGCTTCCCCTTGGCCAAGGGGCAGGAGAACAGCCAGGGGGGGTTTCTTGCAGTCTCCCTCCTCTTATTTCCATGGTGCACTCAGAGGAAACCGAGCCCAGATTCCCAAGGACCTTCTGAAGGAATCCATGGAATCCTGGGATGTCAGGGTGGAAGGGTCCCCCAGGATCATCTGCTCCAACCCAGGATTCTTTTGCCACCAAGCCAGAAGGGAACACATCCAGGTCCCTGGGACACCTGCTAGCCAGGAAATATTCCTTATATATAAAATATATAATATTCCCTGAAATATCTCTTCAGGGAAGGGCCCAGTGCAGCCTCCCTGACCCACACCAGTGGCTCTGGCACAGCTGGTCCTGGGTACCAGTGCCATCACCCCAGGTACCAGTGCCATCCCCTTGGGTACCAGTGCCATCACCCCTGGGTACTGGTACCAACACCCCTGGGCACTGGTACCATCACCCCAGGTACCAAATGCCAGCCCCTGGGTACCAGTGCCACCCCCCAGGGCTGCAGGGGACAGCGAGTCCCTTTAGAGCAGCAGTGCCAGTGTTTATCTCCTGCTTTTCCCTCTCAGCTGATGCTGGAAAATCCCTTGGCAAGGAATCTGTTGAAAAGCAGCTCAGCAAAAGAGAGGGGGGGACGGGGACAATTGCTTTGTCACTGCAGCTCTGTCACTAACCCTGTGGCCCCCATGGACTCAGCTCCTCCTCTCCCTCTCCCTGCTTGTTCAAAAGGAAGATGCTGAGTGGGGATTTCGGTGGTTTTTGCCTTTTTCCCCCCCATTAGAGCTGTTGTCTCCATGCTGCTGGAGGGCTGGCAGCACCCAGCAGTGAGTTGCAGATTTTCAGGGCTCTGGGTGCTGGGCATGGAGCTTGGCTGAGAGGAGGAGGAGGGGGACACAGCAATGGACTCCAGCCAGGGCAGGACCAGGGCTGCAGGGGAGCCAGGAATTGAAGGAGACAAAACTCTGATCCCTTACAAGCCCTTTTCTCCCCCAAAGCTTGCTCAGACCCAGAGGAAAATAATGTCAGAGAAAAGCTCCGTGTCCCCAGCTGGCAGAGAAAGACTGAGACAGAGAGTGCTGTGCTGAACACCTTGGAATTCCTTCCCAAACCAACAAATGCACCAAATATTCTTCCCATAACCCCAGCACAGCACCTGAACATCCCCTGCTCCAGCCTCAAGCCCAGATTTTGCCTGAAGAGGGCAACACCTGGAGCCTCAGCTAAATAAAAGGTGTTGAGCAGAGCCCCTTCCCCTCCTCTGCCTTCTCCTCCTTCTGACCCTTCCCAGAGAAACTTCCAGAGGAATTAAATCACCCTGGAAAAAACCCTGCAGCCTCCTGAGCTGTGCCAGCAGGAAAGGAAGATACAAAAGAGGGGAGCAGGGATGGCTGGGGATGCCTCAGGGATTGCCTGTGCAGCCTGGCCTGGCTTTTCTCTTCTCCCATCCCCTCTTTCTCTTCTCCCACCCCATTTCCCTTCTCCCACCCCATTTCCCTTCTCCCATCCTCTCTTTCCCTTCTCTCATCCCATTTCCCTGTTCCCATCCCCTATTTCCCTTCTCCCATCCCCTCTTTCCCTTCTCCCATCCCTGTCCCTCCCCCAGGATCCTCAGCTGCCTCCCACCCTGACCCCTCAGCTTTCCCAGTGGGGATCCCATCAGGACCAACACCCCCCTGGCCCCAGGCTGCCCACTCAGGACCTGGAAATTCCCCGTGGGGGAGGCCTGGGCACCCCTGCCAAGGGCCCCCAGGTGCTGCCTCAGCTCCCTCCTACAGACAGCTCCCTGCCCCCTGCTTTTTATGGTGCTTTGTTGTTTCTGCAGATGAGAAAGGGCAGAAGAACCTAAAAAAAACCCCAAACCAAACAAAACCCAACCACCCCCGGGCTCCCAGGGTGCTGCTGGGTTTGTTTGTCCCTTGCAGAGGTGCAGGGGGGCTGTGGGCACTTTGTCACCTCCCTGTCCTGCTGAGGAGCCCACAGGTGCCCAGCTCCTCCTCACCCTGTTTGGGACAGGGAGAACCAGGACAGGGAGAACTTTTCCTGGGCTGGAAATGAGGATGACAAATGACAGCCCAGGGTCCCCCAGGGTCCCCCCAGCTCACGAGGGAGGGAGGGAGCCAGGGAGGGGGCAAGGTGAGCACCCACCCCCCAGACAACCATTGCAATTGCATTTCCTCTGCTGAAAAACCCCAAAAGTGTCCCCTGGGACCCCCCAAGCTTGGCTGGAGCCCCTGAGCTGTTGGGTCCCATGCACCCCCCTTGGTCTGGATGCAGGCAGGAGGCAGGAGGAGCCTCTTGGAAAAGCTCCAGGAGAAGCCTGTAATTAAGTTAATCACCAGACTGCCAGGGGCTGTGGGTGGGGGATAATTACACCTCACCTCCTGTCCCTGTCACCCCAGGAGTGCCACCTAAGCCTGTGAGCTGGGATGCTGGGCTGGGATGTTGCTCCATCCCAGTCCCCGCTGGGTCACCTCCCCCCTGGGCAGCTTTGTCACCCCCAGGGCTGCCTCTGCCTGCAGGAGGATGAGACAGAAACCCAGAGCCCTGTGTCCCTGGGGTCATTCCTTGGAAATCCTGGGATTTCCCCCTAGGGCTGGGCTCTCCTGCCTCTCCCACCCAAGGGAGACCCTGCCAGGCTGGGGGGGGAGCAGCAGAGGAGGAGAGAAAGGAGCATTTCCAGGAATTTCTACCATCCTGCCCAGGCTTTGGGCCACGTATTCCACTTCCAGAGGTTGAAAGCTGACTGATAAATAATTCAAGAGGGAGTTAATTGTAGTGCTGGAGATAAAACTCCCCTTGCCACCCAGCACATCCTGCTGCCAGGCACAAGGTGCTGTTACACATTTATCATGGGTGATGTTTATGCTTTGCCCAAACATTGATTAAATCCTTCCAAAAGGCTCCCCAGCCTGAGGGGGGGGAGGTGACAGTGCTGGGGACAGCTCTGGAGCCACCAGCACCCCCAGGAAACCCCTTGCTGGTCCCCGCTCCTTGCCTGGGTGAGGAAACCCATCCCACACCATGGATCCCTGGAAGAAAATTCCTCTTTATCCCCCAGAACTCTGCTGGGGGTGCTGCTGTGAATCAGCCCCAAGACCCCCCTAAACCCCCCCTGTGCCTTCCCTTTAAACCCCTGAGCCAGGAGCAGCCTCCTCCAGCAGCTCCCTGACCTTCCCCATCTCTTCCAGCTGGGCAGAGGGATGGCTGAGGGGGAAATCACCACCTTCCCCCCCCTGACTGAAAAGTTCAACCTTCCCTTGGGCAACTACAAGCACCCCAAACTCCTGTACTGCAGCAATGGGGGACATTTCCTACGGATCCTGCCAGATGGGAAGGTGGATGGCACCAGGGACCGCAGCGACCAGCACAGTGAGCACCCCAAAAATCCTCATCCCCCTCCTCCCTTTTCCTCACCTGGAAAATAAAAGGATGGGGTTGGGTTGGGCTCTCTCTTCCACTGCTCCTGGGGTTTTTTTCCAGCTTTTCCAGCCCCCCTTTTTATCCCCTGTGCTGAGCCCTGGGATGGGTCACAGCTGGAAGGAGCATTCAGGAGTCCCAGCTCCAGCTCTGGGCTCCCTGGTTCCAGGGTCACAGAAGAGGTTCCCAGTTGGGATTAAAGATTGGGATTAAAGATCAGCTTCCCAGATCCCAGTTGGGATTAAAGATCAGCTGGTTCCAAGCCATGGGAAGGGACACCTCCCACCAGCCCAGGGAACTGCTGGAAAAGGGACAGCAAAAGGCTACAGAGATGTTTAGGGGACTGGGATATCTCTCCCATAAGGAAAAGCTGAGGGATTGGGGTCTTTTTGGTCTCAGCAGTGCTAAAATAAATACTTCAACCCTTCTCCTGCTGCTTTAACCCAGGCTGGCAGCAGAACTTCAGTTCCAAAAGCTGGATTTTGCAGGTGACACTCTGGATGTCACCACAACCCTCTGCAGGTGCTGGCAGGGCCACAGCTTGTCCAGATTCCAGCTGGGGACAGGATGAGGAGCCCCAGCCTCCCAAAGCTGCTCCCAGCCACGCAGCCTCTTCCCCAGAAATGCATTAAAGGAGAAACTTTGGGCTGAGCTTTAAGCACCTCCCAAGATTCCTGTAAATAGCAAAGCCTGAAAAAGAAAAAATAATAATAATAAAAAAACCCAAAACAAACCCAAAAAGGAACCCACGGGGCAGAAAAAGGACCCAGAAATAGCCAGGTGAAAGCTGCTGGGTCGGGCAGAGGATGCTGAGCAGAGGCAGGAGGTGGCTCAGACACCCTGCCCTGCCACTGACCTGCTCCCCTCCCACACTGCCAGCCCCAAAAGGAGCTTTTTTTGTCCCTAATCAAGGCCCAGCACTGCTGGTTGATGCTCCATGGGCTGCAGGACCCACGACCCCGCTCAGAGCTGGGCTGAGCATCAAATTCACCCCCCTGGGATGAGCTGAGATGTGGCTGGGGGACACTCACATGAGGGGTTTTTTAGGATGCCCACCAGACCTTTCCATCTCCTCCCTTCCCAGCCCAGGAGGGAGCATCCCAGTGGATGGGAGGCTTTGGATTGAGGTTCTGAAATGTGCCCAGCCCTGGCTGAGCTCCCAAAATTCTTCTCCCTCGTGTCCCTCCCTCAGTGTCTTGTCAAAACCACATCAGGAGTTTGTAAATTAGAGCCAGAATTAAAAAACCCCAATCTCCTGTGTCCTGTTCCAGCACCTAAACCAAAGAGGCTGCCCTTCCTTTGATGTGAAACAAGGGGAAAATTGGTCTCTGGTTCCTGAAGGATTGCTCTGGGGTTTCTCTGAAGGAAAGGGTACAAGGAGCCACTTTTATGACACTTCTTATAAACCCTTTTATGAGCAAAAATCCCCTCCTGACTTTCCGAGCTGCTTGGACATCATCTCTGATGGGGCTTTTTTATTGGTTTGTTTGTTGTAATTCCCCTTTTCCTATTTTCATTTTGTTCTTTTCTCTTTTTTTATTTTCCCCCTTCAGTCCAGCTCCAGCTGAGTGCAGAAAGCGTGGGAGAGGTGTACATCAAGAGCACCCACTCAGGACACTACCTGGCCATGGACCCCACGGGGATGCTCTATGGCTCGGTAAGTGGGAGGGGGCTGCATGGACCCCCCCAATCCTCATCCCATGGCTCCAAGGTTTGGAAAAATCTGGGAGCACTGATGCAAACCACAAGCAGCAATCAGGCTCTGTTGGGTCTTTTGGGCTGCCCACTCTTCTTCACCCAGATTTTTTTTTTGGGGGGGGGGAATAAGGAAATAATCCAATTAAACCAATTCCCAGCCACCCAGCAAAGACCCCCCCAAAATGTTGCTTTTGCATCCTGGTTGCCCCAAGTGAGAGCACCCCCAGCATCCCAGTGCCAGGGGCATCATGCAAGGCAGGAGCTTCCCCCCTCTGCCCAGGGCCTGGAGGTCACCCAAAATAATGAGGATTTTTGAGAATGGTCCCATTGAGAGCACTAAAAGTGTGAGAGGAACCCCAGGAGCTCTTCTGCTCCCTGCATCCCACAGCCTCTGCCACACACAGCATGGGGCTGGGCTCTTACTGCCCCACAAACTGCCCAGGACATGGATAAATCCCTGCAGGGGACCAGGATCAAGGAGAGGTGTCCCTGGCCATGCAGGAGGTTGGAGCTGGGTGACCTTTGAGGTCCCTTCCAACCCAAACCAGTCTAATTTTGGGATTCCACTTACCTCCAGCTTTAACCAAGAACTTCACTGGGGCTGGGAGGTGTTGGGGACAGGTCTGGAGGGCATCTCAGCAGGGGTGACATCTCCTCAGCAGGGGTGACATCTCCTCAGCTGGGGTGACATCTCCTCAGCTGGGGTGGCTGCCTGGGGAGCATCTTCCTCCTCTTCCTCCTTCTCCTCCTCCTTCTCTTCCTCCTCCCGGGGCATTATCCCAGCTCCCCATCCCTGCCTGGGGCTCTCTTGCAGCAGCTGCTGGGGGAGGAGTGCCTGTTCCTGGAGAGGTTGGAGGAAAACCATTACAACACCTACGTCTCCAAAAAGCACGCTGAGAAGAACTGGTTTGTGGGGCTGAAGAAGAACGGGAGCAGCAAGCTGGGCCCCAGGACACACTATGGCCAGAAAGCCATCCTCTTCCTCCCCCTGCCCGTCTCACCTGACTGAGCCCAAACCCCAGAGGTGACCCAGAACCCCAAAACCCAGCCAGCACCACCACCACCTTTGCCCTCCCCTTGCTCTCTGTTTTTTTGGCCGGGGCTGCAGAGCCCAAGGTTGGAGCATCCCAGAGCAGAGCTCCTGCACCCTGCCCCGAGCTTGGCAGAGGGGAAAATCCCCAGGAATGTGGCCAAGGGCACCCCAAGGCACGCTTCCACCCTCCCCAGCCATCCCGAGGCTGGGATGCCCTCTAGTAAGATATTTACCCACCTAATTCTGTAGCTCCTGGTGTGCCCTGGGAGCAGTTTCAGGCTGCATCACGTCCCCAAGGACCAGGAGACATCCTCAGCCCAGCTCCAAGACATCCCAGCTGCCCTCCCAGCACCAATATTCCTGCATTTCTGTGCCCCTGGTTGCCATATGTTATTTCTATTTATTTATGAAGTAAAGCCATCTCTTCTACAACCTGCTCCCAAATTATTCCAGGCCCCTGGGGGTTTGTTCCAGTGAGGATGGGGCAGAGATGGAGGGTGGTGAGGGTGGGATGGGGCAGCAGGAAGAGCCAGGACCTGGTTTTCCATAATTTTCTGGGGAAAAACTGGGCAGCCCCATCCAGAGTACCCTCAGTTTTCAATCAGAAGCCCTTGGAGGCTGCAGGAGCAGGAGTTTTACAGCAGCTCAGCTCTCCTCCCCATCCCTGGGGAGTCCCTGCTTCCCAGTCCTGTCCCCAGGGACATGGGACAATCCCTGCAACCCCCCCAGAAAGCCTTTGGACAGAGAAGAAAAGGCACCCTGCCTCTCAGGGGTGTGTTTTCCTTTGTTTTGGGTTGTTTTGTTTTTTTTAATTTATTTTCAGGAGCAATCAGCCACTAATGACCACACCTGAGAAGTGCTCTGCTAATTACAGAGCTCTGGCACTTGCTGGCTCCCCAGATCTTTTCCCCAGTGCTGAGAGCATCACAGTGAATCCTCCTCCCAGGCAAGCAGGGAGGATTTTACTGCCCATACCAATGGCAATATTTTCATTAAAAGAAGAAAATAACCCTGGCAAAAAAAAAAAAGAAAATAATCTACCCTGCTCAGCCACCTTTCCCCTTAAAAAAAACCCAACAAAAATACAATAAGCAGAGCAGAATAATTTGGGGTTTCTTCATTACCATGGTGTCCCTTAACCAGCAGACACCTGGGGAAAGCCACAGACAAAGGTCCAGTGGCCAAAACTGGGCAAGGAGGAGTGATGGGGACACCCAAGAGCACCAAGCCCTCCCTGGGAAAGGCCAGCTCATCACTCAGCTCAGAAAGGGCAGGAACAGAGGAGCAGGAGATGCAGGGTGCTAATTAAACTGGAATTAGGAGAGCTGAACAGCAGCTGCAGCCCTGCTGGCTTCCCAAGCTCATTAAGCACAGGGCACTCCTCTCCTTGGGCTTCAGAAATTACCCCCCCAGGTACACGGCTGCTGCCTGGCAGGGGGAAAATGCCAACATTTGGTCTGAAAAATCATCCCTAAGGAAGCCACAAGAGCTGGTTCAGGAGCATGGATGATATTACCCAGAGAAACCATGGAGAGTTTTGTCCTTAGGGTGAGAAGGGAGGGGAAAAGAAGAAAAAAACCCAAAAAAACCCTAAACCAAAAGCATGATAAGATGAAATTAAATCATCACCCTGGAAGATCTTTTTCTGGAGGTTCAGGGAACACAAGTGTGCTGGGAGAGGGGTTTTGGAGCATGCTGGGAGGAAGGAAAAGCAATGCTGGGATCAGTGTCCAGCACCCAGGGACACCCCACTTCAGGGCCTGATTTTCAGCCCCTGTTGTGCTGCTGGAGCTCCCCAGGACCTTCCCAGTGTCCCCATCCTAAAAGCAGGAGGAAGGGGGAGGGCAGGAAGTGTCCTGTGGGGTCCCACAACCCCTTGGCCCCAAATCCTGCAGCACCCAGACACCCAACAGCCCCAGGTTCTCCCCAGACAGATTTTTGCCTCTTGAACCCCTGGGGCTGAGGACACCTCTGGAAGAGCCTGCTCAGGGTCACCTCCTCTTGGAGATGTTCCCAACCCCCCCGGGATGCTCTCCCCTCTGCTCCCTGCTCCGGGACTGCTCGCTTGGGATGAAAATCTCCAGATGTCCCTTCCAGCCCCCAGCAGGGTGCGGAGTGGGCACCTGGGGCACCAAAAAAAACGAGAAAAAACCTGAAACAAAGGAATATTTTCCCTCCTCCGAAGGACTCAGCTGTCCCCACGCCGCGGGATGCCCAGGAGGTGGCGGTGGGGAGGCGGCCACGGAGCGGGGAGGGGGTGCGGACTCCAGGGGGGTCTCAGGAGGATCGAGGAGATCGGGGGAGACCTGGAGGGGACTCTGACACCCCCTAAACCCCCCCACACCCCGCGCTGCCGGTGCCAGCGGGCAGAGAGCGAAGCATCAACATCTGGATCAACATCTGGCTGCCAAATGGAGCTCAAAGGGGCTGGGGAGGGGGGGAGTCCCTCCCCATTCCCTCCCTGCCCCTCTCCCTCCCACCTCAAACCCTTGGGGAGGGGGGGGCAGCCCGGGGTGCTGCTGCCAGAGCCCCCTCTGCAACCCCCCCATGGGTGCGGGGCTGGGACCCCCGGGGGGAGCAGGGAGGGGAGGAGGGGGTTACATTCCGGAGGGATTGATCCCAGGGAAAAGCCTCATTCCCAGAGGGGCTGCTCCTTCCCCCGCCTCCAACCCCGGGGGCTGCTCAGCCCCCCAAAAGCCCAAGGGACTGGAGGACGGGAAAAGCCTGGAATGATCCATTAGAAGCCCCGGGAAGCGATGGGAATCCAAGCAGAAGGAAAATCGGGAGTTTCCGCTGCCTCCCTGAGGTTGGCATTTGGAAAAACTGCCGGACACCCAGGGCCAGACCAGGGCTGCAGAAAAATCCCTGGAATTCCGTGCCATGGAGCATCCTCCCCTCATCCAGCAGGGACCAAGGGAGTCCCTGCAGCATTCCCTGGCACTGGGTGCCCTTCCCACCCCCTCTTCCCACCATTCCTGGAGCACAGACCATGGGTTGTGCCAAAGCTTTTCAGGAGGGACTGGGACAGCCCTGGGACACCCCCCTGACCCTGCTTTTAGAGCCACCTCCAGGGGGTGAAGCTCTGCTCTGGGTGCCCACCAGTTATTCCCACTGCTTCTTGGTCACATCAGGAGGAAAAGGGGAATTTTGCCCAAGCAAAGCCCAGCAAACCACCTCTCCCCCCCTCCTCCAAGCATGCCAGACTTTGCACAATTATTTGGGCTCTTTGCACCAATTTGTTCTGGCTGCTGAGGGCAGCTCCTGCCTCTCCCTAATCCCAGTTTGGGGTCAAGACCCCCGAGGGGAGGGAGAGCCCCCTGCTCCCAGCCCTTGCTCCCGAGCATCAGGAAGCTGAGGCTTAAAGTCCCCTTAATCCCCAGGCGAGGAGGTGGTCCCTGGGAATGGCTTTACCTGATTAATTCTTCCCGGCTCTTCCTGCCTCTCAGGGTTGGGTTTGTTTTGTTTGTTTGGGTTTTTTCTCCCCACTGAACTCGGTGCAGCAGCAGGAAACTCTGCTTCCCACATTAAGCAGCTTGGCTGCAGCGGGAGAGGCAAAGGCATTTATCACCCTGAATTCCCCAGCCCTTACACCACGGGGGAGCCGGGATGTGAATCCTCCAGCACTCACATCCTCCTCTTCCCAGCCTCCTTTCCGGACAGGGACCACCACACATTTATCACCCCAGGCTCTTCCCCTGGGAGCAGCTGCTGCCCCAGCCCCATCACAGAGCATCCTGAGAAACCTCAGGAGAGATTTGGGAGGGATCAGGATTAAAATGCACCTGTTGGGGCAGAGCTCATCTCAGACCCACAGGAAAACACTGGGGGGGACAAGTCAAACCTTTGGAAAAACAAAACATTTTCTCCTTCTCCTTCCCTTCTTCTTTTCTCCTTCTTTTCTCCTCCCTTTATTCTGCTTTTCTCCTTCTGCTTATCTTCTTTTTTTTCTTCTTTTCTCCTTTTTTCCTCCTTTTATTCTTTTCTCCTTCCCCTTCTCTTTTCTCCTCTTCTTTTCTCCTTCTTTTTTCCTCCTTTTATTCTGCTCTTCTCCTTCTCCTTTTCTCCTCCTTTTCTCCTTCTCCTTCCCTTCTTCTTTTCTTCTTCTTTTTTCCTCCTTTTATTCTGCTTTTCTCCTTCTTCTTTTCTCCTTTTTTCCTCCTTTCATTCCTCTTTTCTCCTTCATTTCTTCTCCTTTCCTCCTTCCCTTCTCCCTTTCTCTCTGGGGCTGGAGGAAGGACAGGATCCCACCTCTGGGTTGATGCTGCAGCAAAGGCTCCAGCAGTGGAGGCTGCCAGGAACCAAAGGCATTCATTACATTCCTCAGATCACATCTATTCTTGTACCTACCAGGAGAAAAAAAAATAAAATAAAATAAGAATGACCAAACCAAATTCTGACAGCTCCTCCCCCAGCATCTCTGGGCTGAGGAGCAGCTGCTGGGATCATTGGAGCCCAACGTGCTGCCTGAGGGACAACTCCTCCCTGGGGTGATGGGAAGTTGCCTTTATTGATTCATTCACCACCAGGGAATTCCTCAGTTTTCCAGAATCCTGACACAAAAACCCCTTCCCTGTGCCTCTGGAAATGGTTCAGCAGCTGTGCAGGTTCCTGTCCCACCCCCAGCCCATTCCCACTCCTCTAGGAACTTACATCCAAATATGTATTTTTTTATATTTGTCATACCTTCAGGAAGGCTTTTTTGGGGTTTTTTTCCAAGTTTTACAGGGAACAAGCAACAATTACTATCAGGAAGTGAGCACAGTGAGGTATCTCCCATCTTTCTATGGAATATGAGTCCCAGTTCTATCGTTATAGGAACAGAGCTGTATCAAACCCCAGGCACCTGAACAGAGGGGAAAAAGGGGGATTCTCCATAGCAAATGTCATACTGAGCAGTCAGATTTTGCAGGTTCAACTAAAGCAAAGAAAATGTAAAATGACTTTGATCTCCTGGATTCAGCAGGGCCAGGATCCTGCTCTGCACCCTTCACAAGCAGCAGATGGGAACAGGGGGTTACTTTATTTTATTTTATTTTTAGTTTCTTACTTTACCACGGGCTTCCTCCTCATGCCAACACATCAGTTAGGGTTCAGATTTCTGTAGACAAAACCCCAAAGAAACTGGACCCCAAGTGGCACTTTTCATTAAGTAGCAGCTCAAGACACCTTGGAATGTCCTAAAACCCCCTGAAAGCCATAAATAATTCTGCAGCCACAAAGCTGCACTTGGGCTGCCCATGAAGTGTTCTACTGACCTGAAATGCACTGAATTAACAAAATACTTATTGGGTTAATAAATACATGGGGAAAACACAGAAATGTTTGCCTGCTCTCAGAAAGAAGAGGCTAAATCACTGATTTGCATGAGAAAAGTGAAGGTTTCCCTCCTCTTACTTTATTCCTGGGCAAGTAATGGTTTAGAAAATAAAGTACATTATCCTCAAGGCTGTGATCACAGCCCTGAGTCCCTAATGCCCTGAAGGAAGCCTGCACTGCACATAAACTGAGCTGCTGGGGGCTCTTGGAGCTTCAGTTCCTTGAGGATATATTTTGAAGTTCCTTGAGGATATATTTTGAAGTTCCTCTCCATCAGGGATATGATGAGTAACAGGAGTAGCTGCAATTGTGGCTTCTTGGAAATGGTTCTCCCCCAGCCTGTTCTGGAGAGGCTCTCTTAGAGGTGCCTGGCAGGACGTGCAATTGAGTTGGCATCTGGTGGAGTCTGTGTTTTCATTTGTAAAAAACTGAAAGAAATTCTTGGAAGAACTCCACAGCCTCCAAAAAAAATGGGAAAAGAAAAAAAAGAGAGAGAAAAAAAAAAAGAAGAAAAAAAGCAGTTCTTCTTGAAAAGTAGTTATGAGTTAATGGTAATTCCACTTGGGGCAGGAAGGAAGGGTTTAGGCAGGGGGGATGTTAACCACAGCCCTGCTCCTCAAATCCAGCTCCCAGCTCCTGCTGGATGGGACAAAACATTCCCTTTCCAGGAGATAATTTAAACACACTGCAGAGAAGCAAAGCAGCAAGCAGCAAGTAATTCTGAATGTGCTGAAGGTTTCTGAATGGAGTTCAAACCCAGCTTTCCTCTCGGATCCATCCCTAGAAGGAACTCCAAGTATTAAACCCTGGGAAATGCAGACAAAACCACGTGGAAGCTGCAGACATCCCAAGGACCTACAATGAGATCCCTTGTGCCAAAGAGACAGGGAAACATTCAGAGCCAGGACAGCAACACTCCAATCCTGATTTATTCCTGCATTTAGCTGCAGCCCAGGCTGCAATCCTGCCTAGGGAATTGCCTAGAATAAATTTGTTTTATCAGCTTTGGAGTGATCCTGTGTTGGGAAAACCCAGCAAAGCCAGGGCATTATTTGGAAGGATCTGCTGTACTTCCAGCTTAGAAACAGGCATGGAAATAACCAGAATGGGGCTGGAAGGGTAGAGGGGCAGGTAAGGGAGAAAAAACTGCTGTGCTATCCATTGTTTTTCCAACAAAATGCCCAGATTTCACACAGATAAGATGATAACAGCAGGATGGGCAGGCAGAGGTTTCTGTAGCTCCAGGGACATCCAGACCACAGAGAAATAGAGGGAAATTTGTGGGAAGAACTGGGGGAGGGAAAACATCCCAACCTGGAGAGCAGAGAGGTCCAGCCCCTCACCCAGCACCTCCCAGGCTGGGCCAGGAGGTTCTCAGCCTCCAGGGCACCTGGGAAGTCATCACCTGGAGAAGAAGGGAAAGGAAAGGAGCTCCAAGGGTCCTGGTGATGCCTTTTGTCAAGAGCCTGCAGAATTTGGGGTAGGACGCATGGAAAAAAAGACAGAAACCAAACCCTGCCCCTTCCCCCCCCAGCAGAGCCCCTGCTTGTAAAGGTTTCATTGAGCTTCTGGAAAGCAGCCGGGTGTTTTCCAGCTGCCTATGGGATGATGTTGTCACCAGCCCAGCTCTTTGCTCCTCTTGGATCTTGGTAGAGCCCAGGACAACGTGGATCCAAGGCTGAGAACCCTCAGCTGCCCCCATCCCCACCCCGGGATGCTTCCCAAGCCTGGGAGCAGCGCCCAGCCCTGCCAAGGAGGGATGGGTGATGGAGGAGCATCCCTACCCAGTGAGCAAGGCAGGGGGGAAAGCTTTAAAGTGAGGGGAAATGGGGCAGGCTGAGTGCTGGGGGCTGCAGGGTTTAATCCTGGAGCTGGGGAGGAGCAGGCTGGGCTGGATGAGCCTTCTGAGAAACAAGAAGCACCAAAATAATCCAATAAAATGGGCAGATGGTCCTGGAGCCACAGGGGGGGAGGGAAGGGGGCTGGAAAGGAGGAAACCAGATATGAAAAAAATGTAAATGAGAGGGAAATGATAAAAAAGGCTCCAGCTCCTGTCCCGGAGGGAACAGCTGTGTATGCTAATCCCTCCTGGGCTGCTCCTTTTTGGATCTCCCTTCCTTCCTTCCTCCGTCCCCTCTCTAATAGCTCCCTTGTTCCTGCTGGACAAAACCAGCCCTTTGTGGCTGCTCCCAGCACAACATTAAAAACAGGAATAGGGAAATTGTAAACAGGAGGAATCTTTGGCCCAGAGGCCAAGGCAGACACCAGCCCCTCCGAGGTCGGCTCCACGCTGAGCAAAGAACCAGAGCTTTGTTGGGAAGAGGGATGAGGGGCTGGGGATGGGGAGGCGTTCAGCTGGGATGGAGTGGGGGCTCTGTAAGGAGACACCCCCAGGATGGGCCCCACTCTCCGTGTGTGCCAGGGGCACGGGCAGAGCATGGAAAGCAACATTTCCTCCCCATCTCTCCTCAATGGCAAAGTTCTGCTAAGGAGATGGGGGGGAATCACCAAGACTGGATGGGAGGGGGGGGAACCATCCAGATTTAACCCTTTTGGAGAGTTTCATCTTTGAACCTTTTGGAGAGTTTCATCTTTAACCCTTTGGGGGAGTTTCATCTTTAACCTTTTTTTGGGAATTTCATCTTCAACCCTTTGGGGGAGTCACATCTTTAAACCTTTTGGGGAATTTCATCTTTAAACCTTCTGGGGAGTTTCATCTTCAACCCTTTGGGGGAATTTCACCCAAGAGCTGCTCTGGGGCTCAACCCTGGTCACCTGGGGTGGTTTCATCCCAAATTCCCAGAGTTGTCATGGCTGGAAAAGACCTCAAAGATCACCGTGTCCAAGCACCAAGATCCCCCCCAGTATAATAAATAAAGTGTATTTATCTATATCTACATCACCTCCAGAACGGGGGCTGAAGGGCTTCATGGTTTTTAGACACTTCCAGGGATGGCGACTCCACCACTTCCCTGCCAAGTCCTTCCAGCCCCTGAGAATTCCCTCAGTAAAGGAATTCTTCCTAACAGTTCCTCACCAAACCCATCACCCCAACCCAAACCCATCCACCCCATCCCAAACCCATCCACCCCAACCCAAACCCATCCATCTCCCCAACCCAAACCCATCCACCCCAACCCAAACCCATCCACCCCATCCCAAACCCACCCACCTACATTCATGTTGCCCTAAGGTTGCTCCTCAGTTACCCACAGCCCACACCCCCTATCCATAAGGATTATGGATTTTTCCATGTTTAATTTCCCATTTCATTCCCCAGCTGAGCACAAGAAGCAGCACAAACACCCCAATACCACGAGCACCTCTTAAGGGGGTGCTTACCCTTCTCCTACTGATTACTCCTTCTTTTCACCCAAAATTGAGAGCATCTGGGAGCAGCAAAGGAGGCTTTGCTCTGGGAAAAGAAGAGAAATGAGGTGCAATTGTAGAGAGGAAAACAAAGATGAAGCAGCAGAACTGATTGGCCTGATAATTAAAAAAAACCAAATTAATAAATACCATCTAGTCCTTTTTTTAACTTTTTCCAGGCACTGACTAAATCTCAGCCTTTCACCTTTTTGGCTCAAGTTTGAGACTCTCTTCCCAAGAAAATGTTTGTAAAAATGATTTGCTATAATTAGAAAGAAGGAATCCTTGGAAATTGATGACTGGAGCCCTGGCCTGCAGGGTGGGCTCCAGGGCCCTTTCTTCTGTGACACTTCAGTGCCCAGACTGAGAACCCAAGAGATGCCAACCTTTGGTTTGCAAGAGAAAAAAAAGAACTTGGGTTGGGTTTTTTTAAGTTCCTTTGGGTTGGTTTTTGGTTTTTTTAAGTTCCAGCTCCCAGAATCAGGGAGAGAGCAGGAAAAGGCAACACTTGGAGACATCCCCCCTGGGCTGGGATCAGGGGATTTTCCTGTCCCTTCAGCTCGGGGACTCTGCAGCTGCAGGGGAGCAGGTTTGGGGGTGCTGAGGGCTGGGAACTTATAAATTATATAATAAGTATAAAATAATTACCAGGGGCTTTAATTGGCATCCCCCAGCCCAGCCAGGAAAACACAGGAGAGGCTCTCAGGATGCACATGGATCGTGTAGGTGGAGAAAGCTGAGGGGACCATTCCTTTGGGGAGGAAGTGGATTTTCTCTCTCCTATAATCTTGTTAAATTACCCTGGGCTTAAATCAATGATTTATATCTCTCCAAAACCCGAGGGGGGTGTATGGGGGGGGAACCTCTCTGTGACAAGCCCCACATTTCCACTTTCAGTGAGAAATTCCCTCAGCAAACCCAAAGCACTGAAGGGAAGTGCTGGGGAGGATGGGTTAAAAAATGAAAACCTTGGCTGAAGGGAGATGGAAAACAGATTCCCCGGGTTAGGCAAGCATCAGAAAATAATCCAGAATGTGAGATGGCTGGAAAAGGAAGTAGGAAAATATTCAAGGACTTGCAGGGCCATTTGAAGGGGAGAGGAGAGGAGCAGGGCTGGTCCTGCAAGTGCCCAAGCAGAGCTGGGGAGGAGTCCCAGAGAGGGTTTTATGCACAAAATTTGGGGTTCCTGGGAGTTTCTGCTCCCTTTTGCATCTGGGGAGGTCTGGAAGCTTCCCTGGGGAACCATCCCTCAGCAACACCCCCAAAATGCAACCAAAGCCTGGGCAGACCTGAGGGACCCCAGCAGAGGTGGGGCAAGGAGCCAGGAAAAACCCCTTCCAGCAACACAAATCTCCCTGACACAGAGGAAATAATCTGGCCCTGGGAGATGCAGATTTCACCTGAGGAATCACAGAATCAGGAAAAGACCCTTGGGATCACCCAGTCCAACCAGCATCCCCACCCTGCAAACTTCTCCCCAGCATCACCCCCAAAGCCATCCAGGGATGGGGACTCCACCACCTCCCTCCTCCAGGCTCTGCCCATCCCTTCCAGGGAAATTTTCCTTTCCTAAGGCCCAAACCTGTCCTGTTGGACCCTGGAGCCACCCAAGCTGGAGCATTCCTGAGGATCTCCGAGGTCCCTTCCAACCTCAGCCATTCCATGATTCCCTCTTGTTCTATCCCTCATCATCTGAAACCAACACCAACCTCTCCAATGTCCTTTCAGGGAGTTCTAGAGAGGGATGAAGTCTCCTCTCTGCCTCCTCTTCCTCAAACCCAACAGTCCCAGCTCCTTTCTCCATAAGATTTATTCTCCAAGCCCTTCACCAGCTCCATTGCCCCCCTCTGCACTCCCTCCAGCCCCTCCAAATCCCTCTTGTATTGAGGTGCCCAAAACTGGACACAAAGAAATTGCTGGAAATAAGGAGGAACCAGGTGGAA
This sequence comes from Calypte anna, assembly GCF_003957555.1. Classification (NCBI taxonomy): domain Eukaryota; kingdom Metazoa; phylum Chordata; class Aves; order Apodiformes; family Trochilidae; genus Calypte; species Calypte anna. Next base: position 16,767,629 of record NC_044259.1, on the reverse strand, counting down.
AGAGATTGTCAGGTGCTGAGATGCTTTTGGCATTGAAAGTGTTACAGAAATCAGGCCATAAAGCTCCTCCAAAGCTTTGATTTCCCTTCCCCCCAATCTTCCTTTGAGTCTGGTCCCCTCCTCTCCTCCTCCTCTGTGTCCTTTGAACTTTTCAAGAGGCACTTTGAAGATGTGTCATAAAGTGGTGGGTTTATTCCTGAGCTCCTTCCTCTTTGATGCTCCTGCTGCTGGGTCTGGAAAGCTGAGGAGCCAAAAGCTGAGAAAGGACAGGAAAGGAAAAGTGAGGCCCTGGGGTCACCCAGCAGCACCCTGGGGACACCTGGGCTGGCACAGGCAGAAAAGTCTTGGTGGCTTTTAGGACCTTGGTGGCTTCTGAGCTTTATGGACCCGTGGAGCTGGTCCTGAGAGGGGAAAAAAGGGATGGGACTGAGACCAGGAGGATGGAAGGGACCTGGAGGAGCAGCTGGTCCCAACTTCCCTGGCCAAGGCATGGTCAGGACAGGATGAGCCCCTGCATCTGGAGTGTCCAGAGTTGGTGAAATGGATTTACTGTATTCCCTCCAGTCACTCCTCCTCCTGCTCCAGATCTGCCTCCCTTGCATTTAAACAAAGCCTGGTCCCCTCTTCCAACGTTTTCTACTCAATTGCAAGGGATGAAGAAGTTCCTAATGTCCCAAAAGCTGAGATCTGTGGTCTGGCCAAAATCTTAATTTCAGTTTTCAGAAGGTGTTTGGCTGCAATGCTGAGGGCAGAATGACTGAAAATAAATAAGCTTAAAACAAAACCCAAAACCCCCATACCCAGATGAAATAACAGTGACCAAAAGCACACTGCAGGTTTCTGTACCATGACCTCCAAGCCCTGAATCCAGCCCTGAGATGGAGATGGGTCCCACCTTGGACATTTTAACAACCTCAACCCCAAACCCAATGACACCACAATCAATTCTGAGCCTGAAATGCCACCAGCCTGTCCCCAGGGTCCCCACAGGGTCCCCACTTACCACAGCCCCCTCCTTGGCCACTCCAAGGTGTGAGGAAGAGATTTGTTAATTCTGAGCTGGTTTGAGCCCAACACTAATTCTTTGCCAGGCCAGGTGCTCTGGGATTGTCCCCAAGTGTCACCAGAGCTGCCTGCAAGGGGACAGCAAGCCCCAGGAGGGGATTACAGACAGCCAGGGAATTCTGCACTCAGAGCTACTTAAATATTGAGCCAGTGCTCCAGGATTAGAGACATCTGATATTTCCTGCATCAAGCAGACTGGGTAATCCCTCCTGATCAAAGCTACAAGAAGGGGGTTTTGTTTCTAAAAAAAAAAAATTATAAATAAATAAAATAAAGAAAAAAAGCCCCCAAAGCTCCCCAAGAACTCTGCCAGCAAGCAGGTTGCATTTCACCACCTCCTCCTTTCTGATCCCACCCAAAGGGCTGTGGGACCCCCAGCTCCTCTCACCCAGGAGCAAAACCAAACTCCCAACATTGCCCTTGTCCTGTCCAGCCAAGGACATCACAAGCTGGGGGAGTTATGGCCCCAGAAGGACTTTCTGGGGTTCCCCTTGCCCTGAAGGTCCCTGTGGGGTCAGGGGGAGATGCAGCGGTTGGGTTGTGTCCTGATGCTGTGGGCAAGCAGTGGAACCCTGGGACATGGGGAGAGAACACAGGGAATAAAAACCCCAAACCATGGATCACCCCAATTTGTGGAGAAAAAAAACAAACCTAGAAGCTTGTGAGCAGAACTTACCTTAAGGACAAGGTGCTCACTCAAGCCCTAAATTTTTTGTGGTTCTTTACCCCAAAACTGCCACATGGGCAAGGGGTGAGGTGCCAGTCCCATAACACAACTTATTTATAGGCAGGAAACTGGGTTGGGCTGGAAGGGACCTTAAAAATCATCAAGCTCCATGGGCAGGGACCCCAAAACCAAGCCCATCCTGCAGGAGGATGAAGCTGCCCAAGAATCACAGACTCCTGAAAGCATCATGGCTGGAAAGGACCCTCAAGATCAATCCTGAAGTCATTAAACCCACATTTACCCGTTTTTTGGATGCCCTCAGGGATGGTGACTCCACCCCCAGCTCCCTGAGCAACCTGTCCCAGAGCTTCACCACGTTTTTAGTGAATAAATGTTTCCTTCTTTCTAATCTGAACCTGCCCTGGTGCAACTGGAACCAGTTCCTTCTTGTCACTGGTCTAGAGGAGGCCAAAAGGAGGAGGAAAAAGACACAGAGCTCAGCACCCATGGTTCAGAGCATCCTTTCCCTGTTGGAAATATGGGAACAAAAAGCTAGGAAGTTGGTTTTTTCCCCCCCTCCTGAGCTTCTCTCATCTGGAACTGGAGGTTTCCAGCTTTTCCCAGCAGGCAGAGACTCTCAACTTGATTTAACCTTTGTGTAGGGGATTGCAGGAGCTCCTGGGGAGAGGAGAACCCCTGAGCCAGGGCAGAACCAGATGTGCAGGAATTCCATAACCTCCAGGGACATCCCTGGAGCTCCTCTCAGGGAGCTGAGCTTGGATTTGTCCTTGCCCAAGGCTGAGCAGCTCTGGGAGGGAAAATTCTCCTGAAAACTGCTCAGGGGCTTTGAAAGGATGTTTGGTTTGGGGTGGTTTTTCCCTTCAGTTGTTCCTTTTTACCTGCAATACCCATTTCTTTCTTTTCTTTAAATTACAGCCAAGGATCTGCTCTGGAGACTGAAGGCAGATGCAGCTGGAGCTGGAAGTTTGAGCTTGCTTCCAACCTGGGAATTCAGCACTTTAAGGAGAGAACTTCATTTTAAAGACACAGGTCCCCTAAAAATAAATAACTAAATAACTAAATAACTAAATAACTAAATAACTAAATAACTACTTCTTCAGCTCCAGAGAAACCACCAAAACACAAATAGCAAAACAAACCAGCAACACCTAAAGAGCTCTGACAATCCCAGTGCCCATTTATTAAATTATCCCCACTTCATACACCCCTCCCTGCTGGCTCTGGAAAAGAAACAAGAAAATACCCGAGTAAAAATGATTTCTTTTGATTTTTTTGTCACAGCTCCAAGATCTGAAGCTCTGTCCCCAGTGGGCCCACGTCCCTTCCACCAACACCACCCAGCTCAGCCCCTTCCCTCCAGGATTAAAACCCAGCTCCCAAGCACTCCAAAAGCTGTGAAACCCACCTGCCAGCCCTGGGGACCTCTCCACAAAACCCCAGAAGGTTTCACATTGATCCCAGGATAAACTGGAGGAAAATTCCCAGGGGGATCCAATGGGACAAGGTCCCAGGCTCCCCACACCCCAACCTGCCCAGTAATGCAGGGAGAGCAGCACTAGGTGGCAAAAAAAGCCAAAAGGTCCCTAGAAAAGCATTAAACCACCTAAAAAACGTCAGGTAGATCCCCACCACCCAGCTGATTCTCAGCCCTGGCACCCCCAGGAGTTTGTGTGGCTCCCAAGGGGAGGGAAAACTCCCAATTATAGGGAAAAAAGGGAGGAAAAGGGTTAAACCCCCAATTGTTCCTGAATAAGTGGCACCAAAGTACAAAGAGCATCTTGCTGGGTTCCTGTGTGCTGTTTCCTTCCTGGAAATGGCAGTGTAATAAAGCAGCCAAATAAACAGTAATCAAAAAAAAAAAAAAAAGGAATTGGTCTGTATTCCAGATGAGAAACATCTGCTGGGGGGATCAGCAGCTCTGCTGCCTGCCTGGGCACTCAGCTAGACAATGCTGCACTTCTTCAGGTGAAATTATTCTCCCAGCCTCTTCTATCATTCCATAGATTAAATTGGTATTTTGGGGAAAAAAAATTAAAAATTGCACTGGATAAATAAAAAGCCAAAGGCTCCCTTGGATGCAGGCCTGATGCTTCCAGACCCTTTCCTGGACAGCCCTTCTCATCTCTAGCTAAACACATGGGGAAAACAAAAAAAACCAGCTCTGAAACACTTGAAAATTAAAAAAGAAGATTATAATCATTCCTGGGCTGAAATGAATGGAAAAAAAGGGTGGGATTAGAGCAAGCTCTGAGCTGCCTGCAGCAAGGGGACTCTCAGCAGTTTTGGAACCTCCATGCCAATCCTGAGAGCTTTGTGTCTGCCATGCTCAGTGATGAGAAAAGCTGTTTAGTTGAACTAATAAAGCAGCAAATGAGCCTAAATTGTCTTTGCTTTATTTTTTAATATGATAAATGGAATCAGCTCTGGGTACATCTGTTCCAAGCCTCTTCTCCACAACATCCTCTGTCTGCAAAGCCTGAAAAATGCTCTCTGCTCACCCAGCATCCAAGTTCATGATGTGTCTGCAGAGCAGCCCCTACAAACCCCCCAGCAGTGCTCCCAGGGCTTCCTCCTCCTCCTGCACTGACTTCTGACCCAAACCAGATGACAGGGGCAGGAAAAAAAAACATAAATTCACCTACAAACTCACATCCTCCAAACAGACATCATTTTAACCACAAAATTACTTTTCCTCTCCTATTGTCACTATTTTTTCTTTCCAGCCAGGCTGGAGCCCCCACCAGGATGAGTCCCTGCTCCTTTGGATCAGGGGTGGACACACAGACTGCTCTGATTTGTAAAAGATTTCCCCCAAACAGCAGAAGCAAATCCACCCCCAGCAGAGCTCTGTGTTACTCCAGCCCCACTAACATGTTACTCCATGGAGTAAATGCCAAACCTCTGTTTTTTTCCCCCAGGAGCTGTGATGACATCCTCTGCCTCTTTGGCTGTCAAGAGATGATCTAGAAATAAAAAAAAAAAAATAAAACCAAACCATAGATACACCTGCAGCCCCACTGCTCACTCCCAGCTTGGCCATGGGCCCAGATTAATCCAACCCAATTACTTACTAATTGTTTTGATGGGTTTGGGTTTTTTTTTTTTTTTTTTTTCCCCCCAGAAAATTTCCCAAGGTAGGAAGAGGGAAACCAACCCAAGGAACCTCCCCCCCTCCTTCCCAAGAGGGACTTTTAAAGAGCAAAAAGCTTGGACCCAAAGCACAACAGAGGGAATCAGCTCCTCCCCTGGGGATAACAGATTTCCTGGGAATTACAGGTTCATTTCCCTTCTGCATAAATTCAGAGCCAGGCTCTTGTCATGCCCTGACCACAACAATGTCTGAACTGGGAGTGTGGGCACAGCCTGCAGAGACTGCAACCCCCCCCTTGGCAAACCTCCTCGTTAATATTATGACTTGTCTGAATAATGTTACTTCATTTTAATACTAAAAATAGGCTTTATTAGATTTCTCAAGTCACAACAACCCTCTTGCAGAGCCTACAAGTGGTTAACTTGGCCAAAGCCTGGGACTGGAGGGTGTTTTGAGCTAGGATTGAGCTCAGGATGTTTCCCATGCAACAGCCTGAGCCAGGCTGCTGACTGGGATGAGATCCTGAGTTCTCCTGGGAGACTTTTAACTTGCTATTCCAGGGCTGGAGGGACAGCCCTTCCACAGTCCAGGGCTTTTCCATCTCCAAACAACACAAGACATCACCTGAAGCTGAAATCTCCAACCCTCAGGTCACCAAATCCTCAGCCCCCCCAAACCCATTGGTGAACTCCTCTTTTTCCTGCTAAAAATCCCCCAGCCAGACCCAGACCCCAGGTTTCTTTTCTGACAGCCTCAGCTTTCCCTGTGCCCAGGATGCTGCTTGACTTGGAAAACAACAAAAAAATCCCCACATTTCCCCTGGAGATACAAACTTCCCCACTCCAGGGGTCCAGCCAAGCCCTGAGCCACCAACACCTGAAAAACCAGGGGCAGAACACACCCAGATATCCCCCCTGCAGCACCTCTTGGGATACTGCAGCATTCCCAGGGAATAATCTGGGTTTGGAAGCACCAGGGAGACCCAACAGTAACAAAGAACCTCCAGGAATGACCCAGGGAAGCTGCAGGAATTCAAGGGGAACACGAGGGCTGGATGGGCTCTGCTTGGGGTTGTCCTTCCCTGGACAGGCAGAATTCACACCAGCACTTCTGGCAGGTCACTTGAGGCCCAAAAAAAGGCCACGTGGCATCCCCTGAAGTCTCTTTTTGCTGAGGAAAGAGGCAGAAAGAGGTAACTCAGCACCAAGGTCCTGCTTGGGATGCAGGGACCAGGAGCAGTGGAAGTTGGTGGCTTTGATCCAGCACCAGAATTCACCCTTCCCAGCAGCTGTGGTGGGCAAAATTTGGGTTGGTTTGAAGTGTTGGGGTTTGGTTATGAAATTCTGGGGTCATTTCCAGACTGTGACCACTGCAGTTCTACTGACTGGGTAAAACATGAAGCCTTTCCCAGCACGTGCTGCAACAAAAAGGAATTCACCAACAGGTCAAAAATCTCCAGAAATAACTTCTCCCTTCCAACATCAACCCTTTCAGAGGACGTGGGACATCACACCCTGCTCCTGGAAAGCATTGGCCAGCATCAGGAGGCAGAGACTCCACTTTTAGACTGGAAAAGCTGGGACTGCAACCCAAATCTCATCCTCCCTCTGTGCCAAGGAGCCCTCGCTCAGTTTTCCATCACTTCCCATGTCCCCAAACCTCTCCCATTTGACCCACAGCTCAGACCAAACCCTTGCTGCACAGAAGCACAAGGGCTTCAGGGTGTTTGCCCTCAGAGGAACTTGACCAGCACATCCCAGTACAGCTGACACTGGGACTATTTTTGCCCCAGTGCCTCTCACTCCGTGCTTGTCCTCACGGGCTCCCCGAGCTGCCAGGATGATGACTAACTTTCTCCCTTCGTGTGTTCCCTGAGAACATCCACATCCATCTGGGCTTTCTCACAACAAAATATTTTCAAGCTCACCAAAGCACCATTAAAAAAAAAAAAAAAAAAAACCAAAAACAAAACCAGGATCAAACTTCACCCACAGCCTCCTGGGTTTTGGGGCTCCTGGACCTTCTGGGGGGCTCCTGTTGATGCCAGCCTGGGTGAGAAACCTTCTGAACCCTTCTTTAACCCAGGCTCTGAACAGTGCTTTGTGTTTTTCTTCAGCAATCAGCTCCTGTTCATTATTATTTAACTTCTTATTTTGAAAGGAAAGCAGAGGGAGAACCTCTGAGCTCCTCCAGTCCTCCTGCTCCCCCCCAGCCTCCCTCTTTCTGCTCTCATCCACTCCCTGCTTTTGTTCATCAGCTGCTAATTGCTACGTGGAGGAAATGTGTTGTCCAGATTGCTCCTCTCCAGGCTGGGAGCTGCAAGAGCATCACTTGACAGGGGGAAAAGATGATGAGAAGCAGCAAGAGCAGAGAGGAAGAGCACAGCAGTGCCCAGAACAACAGACAAAGCAAGAATAAATAATTAAAAAAAAGCTTTTGGGGATCCATTTCAGGCAAACCATGGAACAGGCACTTTGCTTTCTGTCCCTGCTGCAAGTTTCCACATTATGGGCTCATTAATTGGGCAAAACTCAGGACGTGCCAGGTAGTTTGACAGAGTCTGACTGCTGGACCTGGCCCAGAACTGTCAGAAAATCCTGATCCACAACCCTCAGGGTGCTGGGGGGAGGCTTTTTCAAGAAAAAAATACAAATTGAGGAAGGAAGCTAAAGGCCAGGAGGGAACAGGTTAAAGCCACAAAGAAAAAAGTGTTTTAGAGCATCCAAAAAAAAAAAAAAATCCCTTTGAAACCAGGAAGTTTCCAGCCTGTGACTTTGTCATGGACATAACCTGGGCCTTCCCAAAGCTCCCGTGATGAAATGCAGCATTTCAGCCTTTTTTATTGTAATTGTGCTTCATCCCATTCAAAACCTTGAAACAACCCACATGGGGATGGACACAGGAGCCACACAAACATTTTGGGGGGGCACTTCCAGAGGGGTTTGTTGGGATGTTGTGTCCTGGGGGGATTTCCCTCAGTCAGAATCTCCTTTTTTCCATCCCCTGTTGGAGAACCCCATTTTTCCACCATCCTCACCCAAACCATCCTCCCCAACTCCCCCTGCACTGTCACCCAACCTCACTGAGGTTCAGGCAGTGCTGGGGGCTCAGTCACCAAATTAACACCAAATTATCCATGGAAAAAAAAAAAAAGTAAAGTGGGTCCATAGTGATTAAAAGCTGGATGACCAGACCAAAACCTTCACTGTTTTCATTCCTTGTGCTGGAACCTCCAACCAACACAGACAGTTTCCATCCCCAGGTAAAGGCCCTGGGAGGGAAGGAAGGAAACAGAGCCCGGTTGGGGTTCATTATGCAAACCAAGATTTGACTTCAAGGATGTGAGTAATGTCTGGGCACAGCAACAGGTGCCTGATAAGAGAGGAGGAAACCCAGAGCTTCCATCTGTGCTGCAGAAGCAGCTCCATTGCCAGCAGAAATAACCAAACACAGGCAGCTCCAGGGGGGGTGACAGGGAAGTCACAGCACAACAAGAGGTGGGGACACTGCCCCAGGGGCAGGCAGCAAAATGAAGCTCAGGAACCTTTCCACACTCACAGGGATTCCCCCCTTTTATTTTAAATTGCGTTTGCTTCTGATATTCATTCATTTCCCAGTTCTCCAGCCCATAAACCATCCCATGTTCAGTGCTTGCCTGATCTCCAAGCAGCAGAGAACCCCAGCAGTACCAAAGCAACACTTTTAGCAGCCATATTCTATTGATTCCCCAGCCTTGCAGCTTTGAAATCAAGCAATATTTTAGGTGCCACCCAGAGCCATTTCTTCAGAGATTCTCCTTCCCCCCTTGCCTTGTTGAATTCCATTTGCCCTCAGCCCTGCTCCCACTTGGAAAGGTCTCTGCCCCTGGGGACAAACCCAGACAGGACCCAACCATCAGTCTCAGAGAGAGAACCTTTTGGGTGGTGTCTGCAGCAGCACCCAGTGCTCAGATCAGCACCAAGTGAATGAAGAACTCGGACATTTCATCAGGGCCCTGCAAGCCTCTAAATCCCCTGCAGGATCCCCCTGCCTTCAGCAGGGCAGGAAAGGAGAAGGGATTTGCTTGGTGCTCTGAAGAGGACCCTCCACACCTATTAAAATACATTTAGTATTTAGCAGTGTGTTTTCTGGGTACAGCAACCATCCCCCCCGGGATCCTGGGGCACCCAGACCCAGCACCCCCTGGGAACTGAGATTCTGCATTTGCTGAAGGGAAGGGAACCAAAAAGGCCGTTTCAGAGCAAGGTTTGCAGGGAAGCTCAGGACAGATGTTTGCTACAGATAATTTCCCAGCCTGGCCCCGAGGCCCTGCCTCGTTTTGCCTGCAGAGAGATGGGGAGGAGACCCAGCAGAACGCACAAAAAACCTGGAAAAAAAAAAAAAATTCAACTGCCAGGCTGAGAATAACCCAGAACTCGCCTCCCTTCCACCAAGCCGGAGCGGCTCTGGGCGGTTGGGTTTTACCTGCCCAGCTCCACCCCAGCTCCTCTGCCTTCTCCGGAGCCCTTAAATCAACCCGGACACCGCACACCTGAGACGCAAAACCCCCCGGGGGCTCTGGGGACACTTCCCGGGCACCGCACGGGGAGGACACGGGGCTGGGGGGGGGAGGGGGGTGGGCGATGCGGCAGTGCAAAGGACAAACCGGGGGGCTAGAAAGAGGACAAAACCTCCGAGGATTTTCTCGTACATCCGCAAAACCCAGGATGACCAAATCCTCCGGCTTCGCACACCCCATTGCCCCCACCCCGGCCCTACAGAGCCCAACCCGCCCGGGGACAGCCAGGGAACCCCCGCCCCGGTGCTCCCGGGGGGCTCCGGGTGGAGCGGAGAAGGGGGGGACCGGGAGGTAGAAAGGGGGGGACTAGGGGGTGAAGAGGGGAAGACTGCGAGGTGGGGAGGGGGAGAAAAAAGGGGGGGTTCGGCTGCTTCCCCCGCCCGCTCCGTTACCTCCAGCCCCGGGCGGGGGGCGCGGTGCATGCGCAGCTGCCGCCTGCCCTCCATTCATAAAAGAAAAAATGGAAAAGGAAAAAAAAAGAGAGAGAAAGGAGGAAGGAAGGGGGGAGGAAACCCCCCGTGAGCCGTCTCCAGCCTCCGCAGCTCCCGGCGCTGCTCTCAGCCCCCCATTCATAAAAGGCAGCGGCGCATGCGCAGAGGCGCCCCGGTGCCCACCCCATTCATAGAGCCGGGAAGTCCGCGCCTGCGCAGAGGAGGCGGCTGCCCTCCCATTCATAAAATAGCCATTTTCCCAGGCAGCGGCGGGTGCAGCTCTGACAGCGCCGCGCTCGCAGGTCCCTCCCGCACCTCCCGCAGGGATTCTCCCGGCTCCGCACCCCTCCTGCCCCGCCGCTCGCCGATTAACTCGCCCAGGGGGAGATGGTTCTGGCCCAGTTGGTTAAAGTAAGTACGAGAGCCGCGGGGGCGAGGCGGTGTTAAAAGGTTTTTCAAGTGGGGGAAAAAAAATAATGTTAAATTCTAGAGCAAGGCAGCTCCCCAGGGAAGATCCTGCGCTCTTTCTAGATGGAATTCGTCTGGTCCCTTAAAGATCGCTACTCAGGGGCATTTCTCCGGCTGCGACTTTTCCAACAGTAATTATCTGTAACTATTTAGAGGATGGTGCTTCCCAGCCTAAGGGAGACTTTGCATTCGGAAGAAATAGATCCTGTTTCTTGCTGAATTTGCAGTTGTGTCTCTGGGTTTCTGGTTTCTCCCTCCCTTCTGTGCTCTTCCATCAACATCTGCATTGGGGGGATGTCTACAGCAGGCAGGTTTCACCGGACTTGCGTCGGGTTTGCTTGCAGGGCGTTCAGAGCAGGAGGAGGCTCTGGTGCTGGGATGTCCCCTCTTTCATCCCTTCTTTCCCCCCCAAAAAAAAGCAAAAAAGAAAAAGAAAAGCAGCAGCAATCCGTGGTCACCTGAGCTGACAAATAAGGACTGGATGCTCCTTGCTGGGGAATATGCAGCCGAGGAGATGCATTTCCTCCCCTCTCCCCAGCCCTCTGGCTTCCTAGTGTCAAGTACTTCTGAGCTGGCTCCATAATAGGACACTTCAGAGATCAGGCACTGCCGTGCCAGAGCTTTCCAGCACGACCTTTGCTCTTCACCAGGTTATTTTATACAAATCTCTCTCTTTTTCCCTTTTTTTTTTTAATTTTTGGCCTCAGTGCTCGATCCCATCCCTGCTCCCTTCCCTCTCTTCCTGCCCATTTCCTCACCTCAGATTTAAATCTGGGCAGTTTATAGAATTGAGAGGATGGAGGGGTCATAAAAATGTGTCCCTAGAATCGTTTCATAAAGGTGTGTGGGATTTTATCATATATGGAGGGGGAAAAAACCCCAAAACTGCCTTGGCTGCTCTTCCCTCCCAACTGCGTAGCAAAGAGAAGCCAGGATTTGATTTTCTGGTACCAGTCCTGGCGTCAGAGGAGAAAGAGGAGCCTGGAGACGACATGTTCTGAAAATTCATTACCTGGAGGGGACTGGAAAAACCAGAAAGGGGCAGAGAAAAGGCACAAAGGTCTCGGAGGAAAGCGGGGCTGGAAAGGCAGAGCTTGGAAATGGCAGTGCAAATGAACATCAGCACTGAGCACAGGAGGAAAACACTTCTGCTTCAAGTGGCCAGAGGGATGATTATTTAATATTTTTTTTCCTGTTGTTGCTGTAATTTCAGTCTTTTATAGCCCTAAGTTTTTCTCAAAAGGGTGAGGAAAAAAAATGCAAATACATCTCTATATAAATATCTATATCTATAAAAGCATCCCTGAATTATCCAGGTGAGGAAAAGCAGATTCTGGCTGCTTTAAAACTTCTCAGCTCCTGCCTTTCCTCCACGCCATGCTGAGGGTCCAGGATGTCAAAAACCAGCCCAGGAATTGCTGGGTAATTGGGCAAAGAGAAGCCCAATGGCACCACTTCCCCCTTTCCTCTCCCTTTATTTGGGGTTACAGACCAAAGCTCCAATTTGTGCCCGGAATCCCAATGATCCTGCTTGCCTGGCTTCCCCCCTCTCCCTGTAAAACTGACTGATAGGAGGAGGGGTTGTTCTCAGTTATTGGAGCCCTGCTGGGGGTGGCTCATTGATCAACGTGCTGGGTTTTCCGGGGGGCTGCTGGCTTTGCTGTTGCTAGAAGGGGCTCAGTGTTGGCAGGATGGAATTAAAAGGCCCATTTCTGAGGGCTGCAGTGCTTGTTGGAAACCCTCCCTGAAGGGTGTGCAGGGGAGAAACTGTTGAAACAGGGAAACAAAAGCTGTTTTCAGGGAATGGTGACTAATTCCCAAACCATGCTGGGAGATGCAGCATCTCCAGCCCCCCCTCCCCAAACAACAACAACAAAAACCCCAAACCCTCCTATCAGACCTCGGTGACAGGAAATTCCCAACCTTTGCAGCACTGCACTGATCATTCGTTCACAGTTATCAACCATGAAAGCAAAAAAAACCCTGAATTAATCAAACCATTGCCCAGTTTGCTCCTGTGGTTCCCAGTTCAGCCCAGCCACCCAGCAGCTTTCCACGGGGGCCATTTGGTCTGAATTCTTTCTTTTTTTAGTGCAATATAATTCATTTCCCTCAGAATCCATGAAGCCCTGCTCACACAGTTATCAGTCAGTACCCTTACCTCAACAGAGCAAATCCCAGCTTCATTTTATGGCCTTAAAAATCAATGTTCTCCTCCCAGAAAAACCTCGAGGAGGAGACTGGAGCCCCAGAGATGGGGACATCAGTGCCCCAAGATGTGCTGTACCCACTCCCAGCAGAGGAACAGACTGGAGCTGGCCAGGGACAGCTTCTTGGGAGTCTCCAGGTCTCATTTCCCAGCTTCTGAATTTCCACACTCTGGCAAGAATTTCATGTCTCGTTTTTAAAAATGGCAGCTTTCCCTAACAAGCTGCCTCTTCTTTTCCTTTTTTTGATATTTTTTCCCTTAATACAGGTACAGAAGATTCTGGCTGTCCTTAGATAAGGCTGCTAAGGAGGATGAAGAAGTTCTCTTGATATTTTGTTAATATTAATCCACATTTCATGGAAAAAAACTGTTTTGTTTTTTTTAAAGCATTTGCAGCTTGACTCCAAATTCAGGCAGCCTGAGTCCTGATGAGCTCCAACATTCTGCATTCTTCTTAATCACACATAAAACCCATGCTCTGTCTCCTCTAACTTCAGTACAGCTGGGATTCTTCTGAAAACAGGAAAACTGGGAGGCATTTTCCCCTGCTTCCCAGCACTGAGTCCTCAGGATAAATTCAGGCCCTCCCTTGACATTTCCCAACTTCAAAGTATCCCAGGGCTGGGATTGCTTCCACCCAGGACCCAGTTCTGGACTTTCCATCTCTTGTTCTCACGATTCCACTGGTCCTGCACACATCCAGGATGCTGCCAAACACCTGAGGAGGAATTCCTTAAAATTATCAGCCCCCAGGCAACTGAGGGTTTGGGGAGCATCACCTGTGGCTGCACTCAGCAGACATTCAAGTCAGGATCCATTTTGGGTTTCGTCAGCTGGCAGACAAGTTTTCCACCCCCCCCTGGAAAATCAGGATGCCAGACACTTCCAGCTTCAGGAGTTGTTCATAGAACCCCAGAATCCCAGCTTGGAAGGGACCCCAAAGCTCCAACCCTTCTGCTGGGATTGGGTGTGTGGGATGTCCCAGCCCCCTGGGGAGCTGAGACTTCAGACTTCCCAAAGTGGGGGATTCCACCACTTCCCCTGGGAGCCCATTCCCACCTCTGCCTCTCCTCCTGGGGAAAATTTTTCCTCTTTTGGGTCTTGTTCTGAAGCCCTTCAGGAGCTTTCCTGGGGGTTTCTCACAGCCTTGGCTCCAGGGACGCAGCTTCCTACAGACCCGTGGAGGCAAACCCAAAACCCTGAGCCTGAAACCACCCCCCCAAGACCCTTCCAAATGGCAGCTGGTTTCCTACAACTTGAGGACTTGTAATTACAGCCTCCAGAAGTCATTTGGCCTTGGCAGCAGCTTGGTGTGGAGCTGCAGCCAGCCCTGCAGAGTCAGCCTGGCCCTGGGAAGGGATCTGCACTGGGGGCACTGAGTGGCTCTGCGTGGGACTTTGTTGGCATTTCTGCTTTGAGGGGAACTTCATTGCTTCACCCACCTCTGAAGAATGAAGAACAAACTCCTGGATTTCTGTTTCTCCCACCTGCTTTGCTGTCAGGAGGCTCCCCAGGCACTCACAGGTCTGGGCCACCCTTTCTGCAGTTGCTCTGAGCAAAGAGGAGCTCAGTTTCCTTACAGTTCTTCTGCCTGGCATTTTTTTTCCTCCATTTTCCTCATTTTTCCTCAATTAAAATGCAATTTGCAGTCAGGGCTGGGTTGGTGCAGTGAGCCACAGGGACACTGCAAAAAGTCTCAGAGCTTTTGTGAAGTTCTGGTGCTTTGGTGCCTTCAGTCTCCTCTTCTCTTGGCATTCCTCGTTGCAAGAGCCCCAGGGTCACCCCACTCCAGCTTTGTCCTTTTTTCAAGGTCTTAACATTCTGCCAGGTGCCCCTAAACACCAAGTCTGGGGGGGATGTGGCTGGGACAGGAGCTGAAGGTTCTCAGGTTCCAGTGCTGCTCCTCAAGGCAGTGATGTCCTTGCTGAGGATTCCCGTGGGCTCCTGGTGAGGAGGTGAGGAAGCTCATGGTGTCCTGCTCCTGGAGAGGGGATGAGTGGGCACCCAGGGCCTTCTGCTGAAGTTGTTCTTCCCACAGGATGCAGACCCAAACCTTAAAGCAGAAACAGCTCAGGGGAAGATGTGCTCAGGGCACACAGGCACCAAAACTGGGGTGTCCACACCTTCAGATGTCACCACCTCTGTCACCTGGGCAGATGCCACTGGGGCAGAACCTCTTTGCAGAACATTTTTGCCCCCCAGCTGGCTCTCTGGTTCAGCCCTGGATGAGATGTCTGACCTGGAGCTGTCAGCAGCAATTTCCTGCAGTGCTGGAACATCTGGTGACAGGAGCAGCAGCAGCCACGTAGGGATGGCCCTCAGGAAAGTCCATAAGGAGCAGAAATTGGTGTCCCTGCAGCACAGCTCAGCAGATGGGAGCAGTTCCCTGGGAAAAGCCTCTGCTCAGGAGTCAGAAGCCAGGGCAGAAGCTGGAGGCCCCTGTGCAGCAGGAGCACAAACCCCAGCTGGGTGTGAATCTGTCTGTTCAGAGAGATCCTCAAGAGAGACACAGGGTCCAGTCTGGGAGTTTGGAGCTCTGGGTCCAGCTTTACTGTTTCCATTCCAGAGGCTTCATCCAAGCAGCTCCTGTGCCCAAATACCTGCAGGGACTTGGGGTTCCCCAGCCCTGGGCTTCCATTCCCCACTCTCTGCAGCTTTGAGACAGAAAATTGGGACCAGCCCAGATGAGGAATCATTTTCAGCATGAAGCACCCTAAAGTCTGGGGTTTACCCTGGGGTTCATCTCCTCTGTGTGCTGATTCACTGACCCTGAGGAGCCCCTGGCCCAAGGAGCCCAGAGGAGCTGTGGCTGCTCCATCCCTGTCCCAGCCCAGCTTGGATGGGGCTTGGAGCAGCCTGGGCTGGGGGAGGTGTCCCTGCCCATGGCCCAGGTTGGGATGAGGTGATTCCCAAGGTCTCCTCCAGCCCAAACCAGTCTGGGATTCCCCAGCCCAGCATCCCACCATTTCCAGCCTGACACCAGCCCTGCTGCACTCCCCCAGCCCAGCCAGCTGCATCTCTGCTTAAAACCCAAGGAACTGGTGAAACCCAAGTCTTCCTGCAGACACAACAGCCCAGACACAACCAAGTCCTCTGCTCAAGGCTGCCTTGCTCCAAGTGCTTTTTCTCTCCTGCCATCGGATTCCCCTGTACAAGAGGAAGTTGAATTATTATTATTTTTTCTCCCCTCCTCATGCCCCCTGGATGTCAGAATCATTGCTGCTTTTCATACAGTAAATAGGAAGAGATGCTTGCAAACCTCTCCCGTTTCTCCAGCCAGGATGTCAATGAGCCATGAATAATGAAAAACAAAATTTTTTGCACGAATGGCTGAGACCCAGCAGAGAATTTTAACCAGGGAAGAGCGACTGGGAGGCAAGAACCATCCCTGCTGCTTGCTCAGCCTCAGAAGGAGCCTGCCCAGCCCTGCTGCCACTGGCCCCAGGTGCCAGAGAGGCCACACGTCCCCCCTGCCAGCCCTGTCCTGTTGGTGGCAGGGGACCTGGCAGCCTCTCCACCTGCAGATGCCAAGTGATCCATCAAAGCAAGGATTCCCAAACATCTCCCTGGGCTCTAGTAACCTGGGGGTTTGTTGGGGTTTTTTTTTAAGTTGTTTTTTTTTTAAGTGTGTAATAATGCTCTTCCCTTCCTCCTTCCCAAAAAGCATCATTATTTCATGCTCCAGTTTCTGTTGCTTCGTGGTGATTTTTTTATTTCTGAAGGAGGGGAAGGTTGTGCTCTTGCAGGAGAAGCACCCACATTCCCTCTCCTTTCTCCGGGGTGATTTGGTCACAGCTGGCTGCAGCTTTTTCCTTTTTTCCCCCTGCCTTCTTCTCAGCCTGCTGTGATATTAAAATCCTTCAGTGCTGCTGGAAAACCCTCCCTGTGTTTGGCTGCACACAAACAACTGGCGATGCCTTCAGCTCTTCAGAGTTTCCTCTTCCTCCTCCTCTCCCCGTAACTCTCTTCTTCCAACCCATCTCCAGCAGGATTTTATTTCTGAATAAAGGTCGCCCCGTGAGGAAATGGCACATCCACCAGAAAACAATGTGCACTTTCTAAATTTGAACCCGAGTCGTTTCCGTTCTTTGATTTAACTTTAGTTACTTCCTGTGGTTTCTTCTCCTCCCGCCGCCGCCGAAGCTTTGGATGGGCTCCAGGAGAAATTGCACTCTTCCCATGAAATTAGAAACTGTGGCAGCAGGCAGCCTGGCTGGTCCAGCTCCTTCCTCAGCAGCCCTTCCACTCCCCAGCAGCTCTCTTGGGCTTTTGACACCAAGGGGTTAAGTCCCCAGCCCCTGGGCCAGGAGACCCACGCTGGCTGGCAGCAGCCAGGGATGCTCAGCCAGATTTTCCCCTCTGGAAGCATCCCTGGAGACCCCAGCAGCTCCCCCAGGAGCCTTCCTGGCCACAGCCAGGCCAAGGGCTCAGCCCCACGCCCTGGAGCATCCTCGTGCCAGGCCAAACCTAAAATCAGAGGATGGGTTGAGTTGGAAGGGAGTTTAAAGCCCATCCAGTTCTGACCTCCCTGTGTGGGCAGGGACACCTCCCACCTCCCCATCCAGCCTGGCCTGGGATGATTCCAGGGATGGAGCTGCCCCAACTTCCTTGGGCAACCTGTCCTGGTGTCTCACCACTCTCTCATTAAAGAATTTCCTCCTCCTCTCCAACCTAAATCTCCAAATCTCCTGTTTTCCACTTTGAAACCATCACCCCTCATCACAGAATGTGCTGAGTCAGCACAGGATGGTTGGAAGGGACCCCTCAGGATCATCATGGGCTCCAACTCCTCTCCCTGTGTAGGGCACCCCCAGGATCACACCTGTGATTGTCCCCCTTGGGAAAAGTCCCTGCCCAGAGCCACAGCTCTGCCTTGAGGCTCTTAGGGATGGGGCTCAGAGAGGTCATTGCAGGCAGTTTGCTGGCAGGAATTCAGGGCAGTCTGGATGGGTGACCCTAAAATGGGCTTTTCCTCAGCAAAATGGGGCCCTGCAGGAGCAGCAGCTCTGCCAGGGCTGGAGGAGCTATGGATGGCCAAGGTGAGGGAGAGGAACACCACAGCAAAGGGATACTGATGTCCTTCATCCCAGGGGAGGTGTCCTTCCTTCCCTGGACCCAAGGTGACCTTCTCAGCCCCTGCACACCACCCAGCTTCACCAAAGGGCCCTGCTGGGGCTGGGCTTACAGGGCAACTCTATAACCACCTTCTTTTTCTCTCTCTCTTTTTTTTTTTCTCTCCTTCCCTTCCCCCAGGACTCCTAAGAGCAGATTCCTGCCCCTGGCCAGCCTGCTCCGTCCATGGAGCCCCGGGTTCCCCCCAGCATCACCGTTGTCCCCAACTCCGTGCTGGTCCAGCCCTTGCTGGACGGCCGCATCCCCTACGGGCGGCTGCAGCACCCCCTGCCCATCCTGCCCATCGACCAGGTGAAGGCCACTCACCTGGAGAACGACTACACCGACAACCCCACCTCCTCCCAGCTCCCACCGGCCTCCCAGAAGCGTCCCCGAGCTCCCCACGACCCCGCGCCCGGGCAGCAGGATGTCACCCACCCGTGGATCTCCTTCAGCGGCCGCCCCAGCTCCATCAGCAGCAGCAGCAGCACCTCCTCCGACCAAAGGCTCTTGGACCACATGGCCCCGGTCCCGGTGGCCGAGCAGAGCTCCCCCAGGGCCGTCCGCATCCAGCCCAAGGGCTCGGGCTGCAAAGCCTCGGAGCTGAAGGGCCCCGGGGCGGCAGCGCAGGACGCGGAGCGGCACCTCCTGCTCTGCGAAGCCTGCGGGAAATGCAAGTGCAAGGAATGCTCCCTGCCCCGGGCTCTGCCCTCCTGCTGGGTTTGCAACCAGGAGTGTCTCTGCTCGGCCCAGAACTTGGTCAACTACACCACCTGCATGTGCCTGGTCAAGGGCATCTTCTACCACTGCGCCAACGAGGATGATGAAGGGACCTGCGCGGACCATCCCTGCTCCTGCTCCCAGTCCAACCGCTGCTCCCGCTGGGCTTTCATGTCCGCCCTCTCCCTGGTCCTGCCCTGCCTGCTCTGCTACCTGCCTGCCACCGGCTGTGTCAAACTCTGCCAGAGCTGCTACGACCGAGCCCGCCGGCCCGGCTGCAGGTGCAAGAACACGAACAGTGTCATCTGCAAAGCCCTGCCCGACGGCAAAGGACACGGGGCAGAAAAACCCTTTTGATGCTTTGGGGAAAAAAAAGGGGATGCTCCTCACCCCGGGGTGCCCTCAGCCTCCTGCCTTCCCGGAGAGAGAACAGAGGTTTCCAGCACTTGGGGTTCTCCAGGCTTTCTGGAAGAGGTCAGGAATTCCAGAGATGGGGCCAAAGGAGGAATCCTAACGAGGCTGGAGGGCTCCGTGGAGTGGGGGCTGCTGGAAAGACTCCTGGTTGGGATGGATGGATGGACAGACAGACAGCTGCTCACCATGACTGCACCCCCCAAGAACCATCACCTGCTCCTTCAGCAGACACAGCCCCA
The DNA here is from genome assembly GCF_003957555.1 of Calypte anna. Taxonomy (NCBI): domain Eukaryota; kingdom Metazoa; phylum Chordata; class Aves; order Apodiformes; family Trochilidae; genus Calypte; species Calypte anna. Next base: position 16,748,634 of record NC_044259.1, on the reverse strand, counting down.
GACACCCCCCCACAGCTGGATCATCCCCCAATCCATCCAAACCCCCCCACAGCTGGATCACCCCCCAGCTCCATCCAAACCTTCCCCACAGCTGGATCACCCCCCAGCTCCATCCAAACCCTCCCCACAGCTGGATCATCCCCCAATCCATCCAAACCCTCCCCACAGCTGGGTTCATCAGCTCAGGGGGGTTTCTCTCTTTGTTTCTCCACCTCTCCTGCTGCAGGTGATGGGGTCACCCCCCTCCTCTCCCTTCCACACACACAGTCTGTCTTTCCTCTGCCCCTCCAAGGGTATTTTGGGAGCCAGAAGACACAGGTCACCTCTTTCAGGCACATCACAGAGGGGGTCTCACTGCCACCACCAAGACAAGACCTTCAGTGTTGGCTTCTCTAAAACCTCTTCAGCTCTGGGAAGAAATCACAAAAAAAACCCCAAGTGGATGGTGCCCAGAGAGGTATTTTAGTAAGATATCAACCCAGTACCTCCTCTCCTGAAGAAGCTCTTCTCTCCTCGTGACATATGAAGATTTTTTACAATTATTTTTGTCCTGGGGCAGAAGGCATTTGCCTGAAGTTCCCCCACCTCTCTTGCTGCTGGTCACCTTCTGCCTCCTCTGAACACAAGTTTGTCTTTTAAAAAATGCTTTGTTTGGGTGTTCACAAATGCCAGGGAAAGCCAGGGGAGGGAAGGGAGTGTATTTAGGGAATCTGCCCATGGTTTTCAGTCAGCAAATACCATCAGCTGTGCCCCCTGCATCCCCTGAAGATGCAGCCACCCCAATTTACAACTACAAGGTGCTAAAGAAAATCCATGCACAGGCATGCAGCACTGTAGGAAGTAGGTAGGTACCTGCTGCATGCAGACAAACTGATCTAGTCCCCTTTGTTTCTTTTTTAATCCGAGGGAATTTCCTCTCTCAGTGCCCAGCAGTGCCAGGGAAATGGCTCATTATGTCTCTCATCAGCCAAGCAATAGGCAGAGCTCATGTAGCATCTCCAGGAACAAGGGTGCTGCCCATGGGGACACTGGTGGCACTGCTGGGCTCTTGGGTTTGCAGAATTCCCTTCACCTGGATGACCTGGGGTCACTGTAGATATTTATTGAAGTGGGAATTTAGAAAAAAGAGAAAAACCAAACCCAAACTTTCTATATTCACAACATTTGCTAGCTTGGATATGATAAATCAAAGAAAAAGGGACCCTTGGTCTGTCACCAGATGGAATCCCTGGAGTTTCCTGCGTGGGGACACCAAGGAGAAGGGCCCCAGAGCTGGATCTATGACCTTGCACAGACTGTAGGGGAAAAGATAATAGGAAAAGCCCCCCCAGCTGGCTGAGCTGCTGGATCAATGTATCAGGTCTCCTGTTTCATCAGAACAATCCTTTCCCTAAGATGCAAACAGGCTTGGAACCACAGCAGGAGAGGTGTCCCCCTCCTGCCCTCCTCTGCTGGGACCCAACAGCCTCCCCTGGGGGGACTTTGCCTTTTTGACCCCCTGTCCCTGGGGGATCTGTGCCCTAAATCCCCAGGGGCTTCACTTCCTGGTCCTTGGGGGCTGGGGGTCCCCCTGTGCCCATCCACACTCATGTACATACCCCCAGCAGGCAGACCCCGACCTCCCCTCCTTGTACATAGCTGTAAATTATTTCTCTGTTGGTTTCTTTGGATCTCTGAGCCCCACACTGGCTCTCAGACCCCAGTGGATGGGTTGGAGCAGTGGGGGCCAAACCCCCTCCTGGGCTGGTGCCCAGACCTCACTCCATCAGCCCCAGCCCAGGGGCACAGAGGATGCAGCCCTGCTCCATAATCCCTTTATTCCCCCTCTTCTCCCACCCCAACACCTCTTTTTCCACCCCCTTCCCAGCCCCTTTTAAGGTACTTGGGTCCTGCCCCCCCTGAGACCTCCCACGCCCCCCTCAGCCCCACGTTGGTCCCCACGCTGACTGAGGAAGGTTCAAGGTTTCCCCTTTCTCCTCTTCCCACCCCACCACCCCCACCCCTCCTGAGAAGTTGCCACAGAAAGTTTTTTCCTTTGTACAGAATATTTATTTTGAAGCTCTATTTTAATAGTATTTATTTTAGAAAGTCTACTATGGTAAGAGGTCTTCTGTTTGTGAAGAAAACCAAGTACTGATGAATGTACTGATCTAGAAATTATATATAAATATATATATAAAATATATATTGTTAAATATACACATGGCTGTTGGGGGTTGCTTTTTAGTTTGTTTTTTTTTTAAATAATCCCAAAGAATGTTTATGGGAATTGCTCTAAGCACAAGCAGAGAGGAGCCCCAAATGGGTTATCTGATGCTGGGTACAGCCAGGGTGGGATAAGTGGTGACAGGGATGGGCAGATGGCAGAGCAGGGACACCCCCTCACCCCAAGGTGCCCTCTGGGATCCCCCTGCAGCTGCTCAGCCCTGGCTGGGACCATTTCATGGAATTCCAGCTTGGGTTGGGTTGGGAAGGACCCCAAAGCCCACCCAGTTCCAAGCTGGGCTATGGGCAGGGACACTTCCCAGTATCCCAGGGTACTCCTAACCCCATCCAACTGGGATGGAACAGGGATGGGGCAGCCACAGCTTTTCTGGGGACCCCCATTCTAACCTCATTTTAATAGAGCTTAGAAAACACCCACACCCCAAGGAACAACCCCCAGTGCTCACTCACCTACCCCCAGCTCTCCCAGCAGCAGGCACGGCCTCCTCCTCCACAGGTATTTATTTGTAGGGACAAAAAACTCCAAGGTTTCTCCTCCAGGGCTCTGCTGGATCCAGAGCACCCACAGAACCAACCAACCCTCACCTCCCTCCTGGGTGCTCACCACCCCCCTCAGCTGATAACCAGAATTTATCAGGGCTGGTTTTGCACCATCCCTGTGATTGATTTGCCCCAGCTGCAGGCTCAAGGACTCCTGATAAGCCCAGGTCACCTCCTCCTGTGTCACCTGTGGCCCAGGTGCCACCTGGCCTGAAATAATATTCTGGGAATATTCTGGGGTCCCCCCTGGGAAAGCTGCAGAGACACAACCTGCACTGGGCAGCTCCCCCCATCTGATGCCACAAAGTCTGGCAGTGAGGAGAAGATGCTGAATTTGTTGCTGCTGGGGCTGGGTTTGGGGTTTTATTTATTTTTTTTTAATTTATTTCCAAACACCCAAGCTGAGCCAGGCTGTAGAGATGTGAAGCAGAGTTTGACACCTCTGGCTGATGTCTTGCACACAAAGCCTTTGAAAATACCAGCCTGGCATTGCCATCTCTCTGCTGGCAGCACCCCAGAGCCCTCGTGGGGATTTCCCTGGAGATGTTTACCCACATTTTGTTCAATCAGAATTGGCACCTTATATTTTTTTTTAATAATCTTTTTACACCGTTTTTCAATATTTGACCAGTGGAGGAAACCAAAGCCAACCCCACAAGCAGAGGTTATAAAGAGGCAAAGAGCCTGCCCAGGTCCAAAGCAACCCCTGCTCAGAGGTCAGAGCAAAAAGGGGATTTTGTGGGGGATCAGAGCACCCCAAATCCCCATGAATAATGCACCTGAACTTCTAGGAATAAACCCCTAATTTGAAATTGCCTTTACACTTCTCTTGCTAAAATATCTACTTAATAAACACAGTGAGATTTAGTTTCTTTTTCTCCAAGGGTTTATAAAAGGTTTTTGGTGAGATGTGGGAATTCCCAGCTTTGCCAGCAGCAGGAGGAGGAGCTGTAACCCCAAACTTGCCTGCTCAGGGATTTTGGGGTGAAATTCTTTGCAGTTGTAGAAATGTGGTGCCAGGCACAAGAGGGATGCTCGGGGGGTTACTGGGTGGGGGTCCTCTCTGAGCACCTCTGTTCTGCTGGGATGGGAACCAGAGCAGGGATTCAGGGGCTGCTCTGGGGTTTTGTTGTTGCTGTTGTTGGGTTTTTGGTTGTTTGCTTGTTTAAAAAAAGAGGAATTAAAAGTCAGCAGAGCCACATCCCTGACCACGCTGCTGCTCCAGGAGCTTTTCTGCCACTTCCTGGCTCCCCAGGTGTGATGCTGGGGCCTGGGGATGAATAAATCCCTTCCCAGGAAGAAATAATTCCTGTCCTGGGGATGAGATGTGGGCAGGAACTGGGGGAGAGCCCCATGTCCCAGCTGGATGGGGAGCAGGGCACCCCGAGCCCAGCACACATCACCCGGGGCTGAAATTTGTCCTTTTGGCAGCAGCAGACAAACGGGGAGGGTGAAGCCAAAGAAATTCCCCTTTTGCCTTTTGTTCCCTTTCCCAAGGACAATAAAAACACCATAAAAACTTCAGGGATCTCCTCCAAGAGCCCAGCACAGCTCCAGGCTTTCAGAAGGTTCCTCCTGCCCCCTCCTGCCACACGTGGCTTTCCTCTTCCCAAGGGCATCTGGAGCACTGAGGGGGCTCCTTGAGCTGCAGAAATTCCAATTAACTGGAAATCCCTTTCCCCAGCATCCCATGGGCAGTGATTGATGGGCTTTCCTGCAGCCCCCCCCCCCCCAAAAAAAAGAATTAGTGGAAAATAGGGGTGCTGCCCCCCCAACCCCAGCTGCCAAACAACTGGAGAAACCTGGAGCCCCCAAGTTCCTCTGGGTTTCGTGGGAAGAGCAACTTGGAATCCTCCATCCCGTCTGGCTGAGAGGAAGTGGGCAATAAATAGCAGCCTGGCTGCTTGGAGAGGATGTCAGCTATTTATAAAAAAACCCACAAAAATAAAATAATAAGAAAAAAAAAATCCTTGGGCTTTTTGAACTCTGCTTCTCCTACCCTTGGGTAGCTGGGGGGGACTGAGCAGGAGAAAGCAAAGAAGATGAGTTGGGAAAGTTGCTGGGGGGGGGGTCTGGAGCTGGGAACACAGCTCCCCACCTGCCCTGGGGTTGTCCCCAAAGGCAGAGGGGAGCAGGAAAAGGGACACACCAACTGCTCCCAACAGAAGGAGCATCATTGGAATAGAAAAAGAAATACAAGAATATGGTTTTTTACAAGTAATAAAAGAATGTTTTATCAGTTAAATGCCTCGCATGCAAAGGGGCTTCTGTGTGTCTTGTAACACAGAGGGAAGCTTGCAGGATTCCATCAGCTCCAGGATCAAACACCATTTCCTCCTCACCATCCCTCCATTCCTCCCTCCATCCCTCCCTCCATTCCTCCCTCCATCCATCCATCCCTCCATCCATCCATCCATCCATCCATCCATCCCTCCATCCATCCCTCCCTCCCCCTCCTCCTCACCATCCCAGGTCCCATGGCACCCAACGAGCCCTCCAGGTTTTCCATTTATTTTATTTTTTATGTCCCTTTTCCCAGGGGGTGTTCAGCCCCCATCTCTGCTCTGTGGGAGCCACACACCACGCGTCCTAAAACACACAAACAGGCTCAAAAGGAGGAAAACCCATGAAATTCGGGATAACAAACAACAAAGAGAAACCCATCCCCAGAATCTGTTGGTGTTTATGAGTCACCCAGACCTTCCTGTCCCCTCTCAGAAACTCTGGGAATCTGCTGTGCTCCCTCCTTCTCCTTGAAAGCCACCCAGGTGCTATTTTCTTCACAGCCCCCATGATGCTGGATGAGCAAAAGATTTTTTTTTTTTTTTTTTTTTATTTTTTTTCCTTTTTTTTTTTTTTCTCTTTTATTTTTTTTTTCCCTTCAAAGTAGGAAACCCAAGCTGAGGAGCAAAGCATGGGAAGAGGCTTCTGCAGAAGCCTTGGAGATGAGATCACCCCACGCTGTTTTCCGACGGCGAAAGCTTTAACAATGGGATGGATGGGAAATGCCAGGAAAAGTCAAAGAGCTCTGGAAAAGCTGCTCCCTTATGATTATTAACAAACAACTTCTCCTTCCTTTCATCCCCTCAGCAAACAAGGATTTTTTTTCCCCTCAGCTATGTGTTTTGTGCCATCCTTGGTGCCTCCAGCCCGTCCCAGTGTGTCCCTTCAGTTCCGAGCAGGATGTCCCACACTGCTGGGATGTTGGCAACCGTCACCAACGCCCCAAGATGCCAAGGTTTCCCCTCCCAGGGGGTTAGGAGGAGGGGGTGGGTGCAGGAGAGCACCCAATAACTCCTAGGATTCAAGTCCATCCCCCTTGGGCAGGCAAAGCCTCTGGCAAAGCCCAGGGAAGGGGGCTCAGCCCATGCTTCCTGCCTGGAACTGGGCACAAACCAGCACCAGGAATGCTGAGGATCTTTGGGTTTGTGTGGGAAAGGCTCAGAAAGGAGCTCAGATGGCTTTGGGAGAAGCCACCCAGCCTCAGCCAGGCCAGGGCTCAGCAGCTCATCCAAACACCCAAGAACAGGGACAGCTCAGGGACTGTCAGAACCCACTGGGGTCTGGAGATAAAAACACCCAGGAGGGTTGGGAAAGGCTTTGCCCTGAGATTCCCTGGCACAGCAACACCCAGAGAACAGTCTGGAACCCTGAGCAGCTCAACACCCCAGCATGGAAAGCTGAATGGAGACTGAATCTCAGGGGTCTGCTGCCCAAATTCCCTCCTTGCCTTTTTTCCCAAGGCAAATCCCATGCCTGGATCTCTGGTTTCTGGAGCCTTGGGGGATGGACAGAGCAGAGCCTGGAGCAGGTCCTAGGAGTGCTCAGCAGCATCCTGCCCCTGGCACTGCTGCTCAGCTCACCCAGCTCCTTCTGCCACCTCCCAGGACTTTCCTCCTCCTTCCCTCTGGATTTCTGGGCTTCCATGCCACTGGCAATGAAATTATTGTAATAATGATCATGCTACAAGGGAAAGACTGCCCCCAAAATGACAGACTCTGGAAGGCAGAGGGGAGTTCAAAACCCCTGAAATGGCAACTGGAAGTGTTAGAATTCTCTGCCCTGCCCTGGGGGCACCTTCAGCAGCCCCTCCAGCATCTCCTGCACCTCCCCTGGAGCAGCCCCAGGCACGGGGTGGTGGCTGGGAGGGGGCAAGGCAGGGACCCCAGGCTGCAAGCCCCAACAAACCCAGTTTGCAGCACTAACTGGGGGAGATCTGGGGTGGAACCACAGCAAGTTGGGTTTTTTTGCCATCTCAGTGCAGAGCTGCAGAAGAAGCAGAGCATCTCCTGGGTACCAAACCCACCCTGCCCAGAGCCCACCTGAGACAGTGCCTGGAGCTGAGCCCTGGGCTCAGACAGAATTCGTCAGCAAGTTGGACCTTTTTTTCTCAAGGAAGTCTCTTCCAGTCGTTTGTGCACTGCAAAAATCAGTGCCCCAGCTCCAGAGCTCCCAGGGAAGATGATGTTCTGCAAACCAAGCTCAGCATCCAAAGGGAGCAGGGATGGAGCCTGGGGTCAGCTGCCCAGCTGGAAACTTCCAGCCTGATCCAGGCAGTGACTGGGAAACAGCACAGAAACCTCCCCATCCCATGAAATTAATTCCATGAAATTTAACTCCCTTAAAGATATCCTTAAAATCAAAATAATCTCAGGGTTTTTCAGCACCCACTGGTGCTGCTTGCCCCATCCCTGGGCCAGTCAGACCCACAGCCTCAGATTTACTCATCCCAAATAAAAAAAAACCCAAAAACCCCCAACCTGGTGTGGGTGCCTGGGAGCTGCTGGTGTCCCAGCCCCAGCTCAGGACATCCCCAGTGTGGCAAAGCAGAGCATGGGGAAAACAATAGGTACCACTCATCCCCCCCGGGGGCTTCCTCATACCGGGGTTTAATTTCCCTGAAAAACAAAGAACAATTCCCTGCATGGTGTATTGATGGGCTCTGGGTTTGGGCCCCCGGATGGACACACACACACACACACACACACACACACACACACACACACACAGTTTTTTCTGGTGCATTTTTGCCTGGTGACTTGCCTGAGAGGCCGAATAAAAGCCCAGGCTTCCAACCCAAAACACACAAAAATGTCAAACTGTTTCATATTAACTTCCAAAGCACTTCCCTGGCTGGGGGGAGAAGCTGAACTGAAACACTGGGACAAAAAAAATCAACCATGTAAGGAAAAAAAAAATCTCCGTGGAAATGACCACTTAAAAAAAATAAATAAAATAAAATAAAATAAATCAGAGAGGGTGATGGTGATGGAGCTGGGCAGCAGCAGAGCTGCTCTGGGACACCTCTGTGCAGGGCTGGGTGGCTTTGGGCTGGGGATTGTCACCCTCACACCAGGACAGGGTGAAAATCAGAGCAGAGAGGATGCTCTGGAGAGGATTCTCTTGGCAGGAGCTGCTGGGGCTCTTGCTCCCTGCCTGCACATCCCCCCAGGGACCCAGGGAGGGGACCAATGCATCCCATTTTCTGTCCTCATTCTGGCAGGGAAAAGCCTCTGCCCTCCAGCCACACATCCAAAGAACCAAGAAAAAATTAAACCAAGCTCAGAGCACCAAAAAACCCACCAGAAAATTCCTACAGTGTAACAGGAGTGCTTTAAACCAGGGGCTCTTCTCTTCCCCCCTCCTATGTATTTATAGTCTACCTGGGGGGGATGTAAGGGTTGTTATTGTTGTTGTTATTATTATTATTATTATTATTATTATTATTATTATTATTATTATTATCATCTAAGGACCCTAATGGCTCTGGGGAACAAGGCAGTAAAGATGTGACACCAACAGCTCCGTGCAGAAGAGGGAAAAAAAAAAAAAATCCTCGCGAACCTGATAAAGGGCTTGGAAACCTCTCCCGACTTTTCCGGTGGTGCCAAAGCAGCTGCAAGAAAGAAACACCAGCAGGAACGGGAAAAAAAAAACCAAACCTTGCCACTTATTTCGCTCGGCTGCCGGCCAGCAGCCCGGGATGTCCCGGAGGTGGCCCCGGAGGTGTCCCCGGAGGTGTCCCCAGGACCCATCCCCGCTCCGCTGCGGGACCCAGGGGCTGAGCTGGAGCCGCTTCCTCCCCCTCCGAACAATGGGAGGAGGAATTTCCACAACCCCCGAGGCTGCCCTGACCCCCATCGCTAAACTTGGGAAAAAAAAAAAAGAAAAAAGGAAAAGAAAAAGAAATGAAATAGTTAGAAAACAATAAAAATGTCAGGACATCGCTCTGGGGTTCCAGCTCTCTCCCTGTTTGATCTGAGTTGTGTTTTGGTGGTGGTGTTTTGGTTGAGGGGTGGTTTTTTTGTTTTATTTTGGTTTTTCTGTTTTTTTCTGAGCCAATTAAAGAATTCCGATTTCCCCTGGGAAAAAAAAAAAAAAAAGAAAAAGAAGGGAAAAAAAAGGAAAAAAAAAAAGAAAAAAAAGAGGCAATGCTGCCTTTGCTACTTCGATTTTTATTTTTTTTTTAAGGAATTGCTTGGGAGGTGGATCGCCCCCCCCCCCCCTCCTTCTGGTGGGGGTGATTGGACGCTTCAGGAGGATTTGGGGAATTGATCCCGGGAGAAGAGAGGGCTGGAGGCATTCCCAGCAGCATTCCTGCCTCGGGAAGGGAACTCCGGAGTGCTGCATTACTGAGCAGCTGGAAAAGTCTCAGATATCCCCCAAAAAACCCCCCAGGCAGTGCCCTACACAGCCCCTTCCTTGGCCCTGAGGGGTGGGAAGTTCTCCACATCCATGTTTCCACTCCTGAGGAACATTCCTGTCCTTTGCTTTTATTCCCAAGGGTTCCATCCTCTCAGCTCCCCCTGACCCCTCTCATCTCCTCTCCCAACCTCCCCCTGCCCAGCCCCAGGATCAGCTTCTCCATCACTTCCACCCTGGAGCTCTGGGCACCAGTAGGAGCTGGGAACCAGAGAATCCCAGACTGGTTTGGGATGGAAGGGACCTTTGGGATCACCCAGTCCCAAACTGGGCCATGGTCAGGGACACCTCCCCCAGCCCAGGCTGCTCCAAGCCCCATCCGAGCTGGGCTGGGAGAGGGATGGAGCAGCCACAGCTCCTCTGGGCACCCAGGGGCTCAGCACCTTCAAATTAAAGATTTTTTCTAATATCCAACCTAAATCTTCCTTTTTTAACCCATTTCCCCTCGCCCTCTCCCTACACCCCTGTGTCCATCCTGACCTCCAGCTTGCTCCAGGGGCTCTGGGTGGGCAGCAGAGCAAACCCAGGGAGCTGTGGGAGCACCAAGGGTCAGAGCTGGGTGCACCTTGACTTGTTGAGCTGTCCTAGACCCCAAAATAATTCCTGGGATCCCAGGACAGGGAGGATGGAGCAGGAGGTGCCTGCAGCCTCAGGCCACCAGATGGAGGAGAAAGAGGAATGCCAAATATTCCAGTTCTCTGAAGACACAAGACCAAATAAGGCCCAGATGCCAAGAGAGTAAACACAAAGCTCATCTACCAAGTTTGGGCAAATGTGCTTCAGAGTTCCTCAAGGCTGCTGATTTTTGCCTTGCAGGAGCCACTGAGGAATTCTCCCCGGGTACATTTATTCCTCTTTAAAAAGGAAAAGTCTCTGTGCCCCCCCATCTATCACTGTCACCCCCAAATCCATCTCTGCAAGCTCTACACGTTTGGGAAGTTCAGCCACGAGCCAAAACCACCAAGAAATCACTGGAGGAGAGGTCAGGGATGGGAAATGAAGGGGAAAAAACAACATTCCCCCTAAAAAAAAAAAAAAAAATTAAAATACGGAATGACCCTTTCCTGGCTGGTTTTGGAGGAATCTCTCAGGGTCTGAAAACCCCTTGGAGATTTCTGATGACACCTTCCAGGGACAAGTCACCGAATTCCCACGGATTATCAGGGTTTGTAACCAACAACCAGGTGCAACCAAGCACTGAAACTAAAATAAACACCAAAAAAAGTGCTACATAAGTGACATTTATTAAGGTTCTGCTGTATTTACAGTTTGAACATAGTAAAACTCCAAAGTGAATGAAACCACTTGGCAGAAAGCACGGGAAGTGCACAGGAAATCTACAGTTAGAAAGCATCATGGGCTCTGCTCACACAAATTAAAAAAGCAGGGATTACAGGAATTGTCCCCAAAGTCCCAAGCCAGAGAAAAAGAAAAAAAAAATCCAGAAAAAAAATAAAATAAAAAGGCCTTTGTTTTGCAAGGAAAGTTCTTTATACAAAGCTGCGACGTGAGCTTTCTGTTTACACTACCAAGGTGCACTGTGAAACCCCAAAGAGTCCAGAAAGTCAGGAAATTAAAATCATTAAAATACACAACAACACTGAGGAGATAAAACTACCCAAAAATTAATCCTTGTGCTGCCCCCAGAACAATCCCCCCTCCCCATGGCACCCCGAGGATCCCACCCGCAGGGACCCTGCTGGGAGGGGGTGGCACAGAGGTGTCACCAGTGGGTGATGCCACCCCTTGACCCCACTGATGTCACTCAGGGGTGATGCCACCCCTTGGTGTGGACAATGCCACCCCTTGACCTCACTGGTGTCACCTCAGGGGTGATGCCACCCCTTGGTGTGGAAAATGCCACCTTCTGACCCCACTGATGTCACCTCAAGGGTGATGCCACCCCTTGGTGTGGACAGTGTCACCCCTTGACCCCACTGATGTCACCTCAGGGGTGATGCCACCTTCTGACCCCACAGATGTCACCCCTGGGTGATGACACCCCTTGCCCTCTTCCTCCCACCCCTTGCCACCAGCCCCATGCAGCTGCCTGGGCCCCAGAGGAGGAGGAAGAGGAGGAGAAGGACCTAAAGCAATCCTGTCCCCTGGTGGCTTTGGGGACAGGGCTCAGGCTACCCACAGCACGACAGGAAGGACCTAGAGAGGCTGCATGAGCACGTCACAGACTGGACTGCAATAGCTTGTTCAAGCATTAGCCACTATGATTACAGAGCTCTGCATTAATTATTAAAATTTTACACCTAGAAACAAATAGAAAGAAATGCTTCTCCTTTTTCTCTTTCTCTTTCTGTGTGTGTGTGTGTGCAAGGTTGATTTTTTTTTAACCCAACAGTACTTTTATTTATTTATTTATTTTAAAGCAGGTGATGATTTTTTTATGTTTTTTTTTTCTTCTACTCCAGAATCTTGATTCACTTCCTGCAGGTGTCCTGTTGCTTCTTGAAGGGAGAATTCACTAAGGCAGGAAGAGACTTGCCAGAAAACATCTGTCAGAGAAGGATATTGAATATTGAAACTATAGTTAGGTTGTTGTTTGGGCTCAGAGAAGGATGCAGAGCACAAAGAGTGCAGGATGTCTAAAGGCTCAGAAAGCATCTCTGCACACAATGACACCACTGCAGTGACACACTCTGGAGTTCTCTGCATATTTCACAGTTCTGAAGAGTTCAAATTCCTTAGGGGGAACAGGAACAGAGCAGCCAGAGCCCCTAGGAGCCTTTTGCACCTTTTTCTCAGGTGCTCTGGTGTGAGAGACACAGGAATTCTCTTCCAGCCACACTGGTTCCAACCCTGTCCTACAGCCAGTGGTCTCTGCTGAGCTGGGTTAAATCCATCAGTAAACACCAACCTGCCCCCTGGATTCCTCTCCACCAGTTATTATTTTCTGACCTGCACTAATTACTCCTCTCCTGATTTTCCAAAAATGATCCCTGCTCCCCAGTGAAAAGGATCCCTCCCTGGGCCCCTCTCATCATGCCCTACAGAGGGGAGCTCATCTGAACGATGCTACACTGAAACCCAAGTCTTGTTGTGGCTTCCCTGCTCAGAATTCCAGATTGCAGATTTGCTTTCAGGTGAAGCATCAGAAGTTATAACATTAATAAATTATTCTGGACATTTATCTCCACCTATCTAAAAGGGAGGATGCTTTCTGGAAGCTCTAAACTGACAAAAAATTAAACACGTAAATGAACACATAACAAAAAACCCTCTACACCTCTGTCCTCCCAAACAAGGTCTCTGAAACTGTCATTTCCAGTTCCATACGTAGGAAATGGCTCCTTTAATAGTAAGTTCCTGTAAAAAAGCAAAATTTAACAAACTCAACCTGTTCAGTGAGCACAAGCTGCAGGCAACCCAGCTGATGCTGGAGCCTTCACACTAGGTGAGGGAAAGAAACTCTCTGGTGATTCAGCAGGAACTGGAGAGGATATTACAAATCCTGGAGGAGGTCATAAACCCTGATTTTGTTAAACAGAGCTGAAACACTTAAATAAATTGACTGAACTATTTTTACACACTATCAGCAGCGGAAAACTCAAGCTGGGAACCACTGCAGAGTGCTGGGGTTGTGTCTCCTTGCAGAGAGGAGGCAGAACCCTCCCAGTGAAAGGCTTTGGGTTCAGATCTGAACAACCTAATGACACCACCCTCCTGTGAACCCGGGGTTTGTTTGGCTTCTTTATGGCCCAGCTGCAATTGTTTCAAGCCTGTCTTGGGGAAATCTCCTCTTCTGCTGGCATTTCTAAAGGGAGCATCGTGTTGCACTCACCATCTGGGAAGGAACCTATTACAGGATTTCCTTCCCCTCGGGGAGGGACAGTAAATGCAGGGTCATTATCTGCTGTGAGCAGGAAATGATGCTGGAAGGGCCCAACTACTTAAGCCTCCTCCTTTCAAGTCCCATTAAGGCAGCAGACATTAAGGTTCAGCTTTAAAGCCAAAGGTTTGGGAAGATGCTGAGGCAGGCAGGGGTGTCTGAGGCTTTCCCAGAGCAGGGGTGTGCAGGAGTTGAGTTTCTTGAGGAATCTGGCAGAAAACTGGAGCAGCACACGAAATTCAGGCAAATTGCTCTTCCTGGGACCTGAGCCAAAGGCACTGGCACAACGTTCTAACTAAATTTGTACCCTTTGACCCCTGTCTGGGACACCACCAGGCGTTTCAGCCGTGATCTGCTCTGACAGACACGCTCAGGGAAGCTGATGGACACAGAATTCCTCACAGAAAAACCCAGGGAGAAATGTCAAGTATTCCTCTGCTCCCCACCCAGTCAGACTGGAGGGAATAGCAAGGAAAGACTTTGCTGATGCCTTGTGTTCTAAAAACATGCATGCAAAGCACAGAAAAGAAGAGCTATAAATTGAGTTTAAACCAAAACATAAATTCAGGAAAGCAAAACCTTTACCTTTAGTAAATGAAGAGAACTCTGGTTCTGGGGAGAGTGGAGAAAGTATCTGGCATCTTCCTAACCTTTGCATAATTAATAAATCCTCTGAGAAACAGCAGGAAGCCTAGATGGGAGAAACACAGTTGTCCAGTTTTTGGTTTCTTGGTTAGAAAAGGAGCAGCTCAACTCACACTGGTACCTCAGTTGCTGAGCTGCACAACAGCTGATTAAATACAATCATTTAATTGTATTTAATTGTATTTAATTGTGACCCATACAATTACACCTTATCTTTCCATGTCAGCCAGTCTCAAGAAACAAACTTTCCCCAGGCAATCACAAAACTTGTAATTCCAAATGAGATCCAAGGAAGAAAAAATAAAAATAAACAAAGAAAGGCCACAACCCACTCTTCCATTTAAGACAGAAGAGTAAGAGCATCAGTGACTCTGAAAACAAGCATTGTTCTCTTCTTTCCTCCTTCTGGAGATTTAATAGCCAGTAAAGCAATGCTCACACAAGCCCTAATTGCCCTTTTAGAGAGTTTCAAGCATGCATTCTCTCTGCCCCCAGAACAAACACTCACCTAGGACAAGGAAGACCCACCAAAGCCAATACTGGCCATCAAAGTAACCAGGAAAATAGGTGGAGAACTGGGAAAAAAATAAAAATAATACATGTACATTAGGGGACATGGCAGGTTCTGAAGGCAGATGTTTCAGCAGTAACCAGATCAAGCCCACTGCACCCAAGAGAGCCCAGAGAGCACTGCACAGCCTGCAGGGAACAAGCTTTTCCACCAGTTTTTATTTAGTGTTTTTCTACACACTCCAGACCAGCCCCCACCAGACTGAATTTCACTAAGTCAGAGGTAAATGCAGCCTAATTTATTTTTGTCTGTTTGTTTCATCTTAATCATGTTTATAAACCTAACAAAAGCTTCTTCTCAAAGCTGAAATCAAACCCAGACTTCATGCCATCTGCCTCTGTCCCCCGGGCTCCTCAGCCCCTTCCTCTCCCTGCCTGAGGGATGCCCATAGGATGTCCTAACAGCCTGGATGTGCCCAGAGTTTATAAGGAATTCCAACAGCCCGGGGGAATGTGCTTCCTCCTGCTCCCTGCTGCTTGTGCCGCAGGAAGGTCACAGCAGAGGGCACCAAAGGGCTTCTCCCAGCCCGGGGGCTGCATCATCCTCCCAACTCCTCTCAAGTCCCTGTTTCCCTCTCCTCCTCAGCCTTCTCACGGTTATCCCACAGTTCAGAGAATTTTTCTTTGCCAGGGAGCACCTAAGGAGCATCCTCCTGGAGAGAAACATCCCCCTGTTGGCAGCAGAGCTTGCCTTAGCTGGATAAATTCTTTAGAGAGAGCAGCTTGTTGTTGCTCCTGACACACACACACACATTTCCATCCAATATTCTGTCAGACAGAGCCAGAATTGGGTGTGCAATCTTTATTTTTTTCTTTTATTACAATACTAATTCCAGGATCAAATGATGAAAAAGCTCTGTTGTCAATGAATAAGGGGATGAAATTTTTTTTCATTACAACAAGCTAAATGTGTAACTAACTTCAGTGTGAGATAAAAAAGCAGCTAGGGGAAAAGAGTATCAGAGCCCATCCATGTGCTTTTCCCCTACACAACTCACCCTGACAATCAGGATCCATTTAATAAGAGACAGACCAAACCCAGAAATGGCCCCATATCGTCCTGCAGCTGAAGTAGTCAGACAGAAAGACAGGAAAAATCCAATCCAGTTGAACAGGAATGCCACTGAAAAAAGCAGGAGCAAAGCAGCAGGTCAAACCCTCTTTAGATTTCAAGGAGAAAAAAACCCATGAAAGCCCTGCACAGTGGGGTTTTTTTCCTGCTGCTAGGTAAGTGTGAGAATAGGTATTTCAGGTCCCTGCCTGGAAAAAAAAGGAAGCTGCCCCATGTACTTACTGAAGAAAGTGAGCATGAAAATGCCATCATTTCCTATCCTCAGCTGGTCAGTGTCATCAAAGTCATCCCGTGTCACAAAGTCCTCATCCTGCAAACCAAAGGCAGAGCAGACAGGGGTGGGTTTAGGTCATTCCAGTCCTCACAGCAAGGCCCAGCCTGCACCTGGGGGTGCAAACTGCACAGCCCTGGAGAGGAAAGGGCAGAAAGTGCTTCATTTACATCTTAGAAAAGAGGGGAAGAAAAGAGGGGAATCCTAAATTCTAAAGCCTCAAAAGGCTCCAAATGCAAGCAGGAAAAGTTCCTGTTTCTCATCCTGAGATGAGGCAGGGCATGAAATATGAAGTCACTGGCAGACTCTTTATTTATCAGGACAGTTGAGATTGGGCATGTTCCTGTTCTCACTGTGAAGAATTCCCCTGCTCATCAAAAAATTAAACTTATCATCTCAGCAAGGGATTTGGCTTCTGAGAAGAAGTGTATCAAGCAGTAAAGATCTGATGCTAGCAGGGGTGGTGGAAGAGGCTGAACAAGGGATAATGCTGAGAAAACAAAAAGAAATAAAAAATGACAAAATAGTTACTCTGACTGAATGGTTTTACCATCCTTGTATCAGCTACACTGGCCTCTGGAAAAGTCAGCTAAGTAAGAGGCAGAAGTACCAAGGGCAGCTATGCTCTAGGGCTGAACATTTAATCTAAATCTTTTTTTTTTAAATCAGAAAGCAGTGACAGTGCACACAGCTACAGTGTGCAGCTTGGTACACTGTCAGCTTGCCAAACTAATCTGGATAGCACACAGCACATGCTGGCATTACTGGGATGTCTTACATCATCACACCCATCCAGAGGAAAATTAAAAAACAACCCAAACCAACAACCCAACAACATCAGCCACAGAGCACTAGAAGCGTGTAACAACACCACCCCAGAAAGCTTCAAAAATAACAGAAGGAAAAGAAAGTCTAGATGCTTGATGGGCTGGAGCTGAGGCAAGGAATCTGGAGAAGAAATCTACAGAGCCCAAGGTACTCACCCTGCCAGGAACCAAGGGAATTGTGGCTTCAGCCTTGGTTCTCTCTGCCTCGTCGTAACTCGGCAGCGTCGTGGCCACGTTGTAAGAGGGAGGCTTTGGAAAGCCTGACTCATCCTTGTAGTCAAAATAGGCTGCAAAAAAGAAGTGGTAGAGAAGGTGACTCCTGAAGAACACCCCGTGGGCAATGAGAAGTGTTAATTTTGATTTCCAAAGAGCCCAGATGGTTGAAGCCTGCCCCTCCTGAAACAGAGAGTGAAAAACAAGGGGGCACCTGATGTGCTGCACAGTAACACCACTTCCCCATCCCCTGGCAGCTTTTATTTTTAAAACACTGACACATGCTGTGCCTCTCCTGACTTCAACAAACAGAAGCAGTCATATTTTCAACTCCCAAGAGAGCCAGAGAAGGATTGCTGCAAGCCTGAGGCCCACAGTGATCAATTCCTCCAGGGAGAGACTGGAAGATCAAAGGGGATTGGAACAAAAATCCATTTCTGAGCCCCAGTTACTGAGACCTGGTACAGACCCAGGGCTAAGGGGATGTCTGTGGGGGTGGTGTGCCAAAGGAGGACACTCACACACCATTCCAAATTCTATCCAAAGCTGGCAGTGTGTTGGATTGGATCTTATCTGAGAAACTGATTATGAGATGCCTGCAGGAACAAAAAAACAAAAAAACAAAAAAACAGAAAAAAAGAGAAAATATTTGCCCAATATTCAGAGACAGAACCAACAGAAAATAAGGTGTTTTGCTACAAGCTGTCAGTGCCATGACCACAGGAAGATTCAGAAGTAGAACCCTTATGACTGAGCCCTTAGTTACTGAAAACTGCAGAAAGGATGAATTCTGTAACTGCCTGTGAGCAACCAGTCCTTTTGGGAAGGAGCACAGCACCATCCCAATGCCAGAAAATGAGAGGGGAACCACAAATTCTCCTGGCACTTTGATTTCAACTGCCTTCCAGCTACTGAGAACAGGGAGAAATGTCACTTGAACACCCCCTGATGGGATGACATCAGATAACTGCAGCCCAAATGCTTCTTCTAAACCACAAGGAACAACAATCTCTGGATCAATTCTGATCCTGTGCAGCCTGGGCAGGGATGCTGCAATGCCACCTGCCAATAAAAACAATGAAAAAGGAACAGGAGAGCAAAGCTGCTGCTGCTGCTGCCTTTGGGTTCCTCTCACCTGTGCTCTCTGCAGAAATGCTGCTGTAGGGTGGAGGGGCATCATTCATCACTGCTCCAGTCTCTCCTGGCTCCTCTTCATTCTGCAGCTGAACAGACACAGACCTGTGAGATCCACTCCTCCAGAGCTGGGCAATTACACCCCTGGAGTCTGAATTCCCCACAGCAGATTCTTCAGGGAGCTGGGAGCCACTGCAGCAGCTGCTGAGGAGCTGCACTCCACTCCCATCCATTTTACTCCAAGAAACAGCAGGAGACACCCAACAAAAACCCCTCCATTGCTGCCTCTGGCTTTGCCAAGAAGTTTGCTGACTTTGGGGTTTTTTTTCACCCCCCAGGGACACGTTACACAATGATACATCTAAGCATGAATCTTCCCATTTCCCTCCAACCTTTCACACTGAAAGAGAGGCAGTTTGTTTGTTTGGTGCCCTCTGCTTCCCAGGGGCTCTGAATAAACAACCAAGCAGCTTATCAAACATTTCAGAGATTCACTTGCAGGAGGCAGCTGTGCAAACCCAGGCTGCCAGCAGAGAACTGGCAATACCAGCAGAGAAGCAGGAACACAGCAGAATGGGACCTCCAAACCAGCTGACATCTCATTTATTTACTTATTTATTTCCTTCCCTTATTTATTTTCCTTCCTTGTTTATTGCCTTCCTCATCACCAGCAAAGGAATTGAGTTGTGATGCAGGAGACAACTTCTTTCAAATAAAACCCCTTGGGACTCAGCTGCCTGCCTGGACTAAACCCTTCTGTGATCAGCAACCCTGCAGCTCCTTCCTTGACATCTCCTCCAACCATCCCCCTGCTAATAACCTTCAAGGCACCCAGGATTATCTTCCTTTCTGTTCTCTGGACAGACATGTTGCCATTCAAGTTTTTTTCCCAAGAGTTTCCTGCCAGGAGGTGGGAGGAGGGGGGATATGTTCTTATTTTGTTTGTGTGTCTTATCAAGGAGGAAAGAAAAAAAAGAAAAAAACCAAACAAAAAAGCCCACAGCAAATCAGCTTAGGCTTCTAAATGAAAGTCTTGTTCTATACAGAACTGATCTGCTGCTGCTTGGGTTTTTATTCCCTTTGCTGCCCAAGACGAAAGAAATCCACATCCCCTGAAAGAAAAAACCAAAAAAAAGCCAAAAAAACCCACCTTTTGCTAAGGGAGTTCAAGCTGATGAGGCTGGAATGACTCAGGGGAGCAGGTGGGGACATCAGCAGTGCTGCTGCACAGCCAAGGGGTTGGCAGAGAGGGGGAAAGGGGAGAAATGGCACAGGAGAGAGTCCAGCAGCACTGCCACCCCCTCCACCTGTACCCAAATAACAGCACACCAGCACCCCGGGCTTGGTTTTGCTGCCAGATGAAGCTCAGCCCAGCAGCATCCACCCTCTTCCCTTCCTTTTGTGAGCAGATGGGATAGAAAAAAAAAAAAAGAAAAGAAAAAAAAAGGGGGAAAGAAAGAAAGAAAAGGGGGAAAGAAAGAAAGAAAAGGGGGAAAGAAGGAAAGAAAAGGGGGAAAGAAAGAAAAGGGGGGAAAGAAAGAAAAGGGGGAAAGAAGGAAAGAAAAGGGGGAAAGAAGGAAAGAAAGGGGAAAGAAGGAAAGAAAAGGGGGAAAGAAAGAAAGAAAGAAAAGGGGGAAAGAAGGAAAAGGGGGAAAGAAAGAAAAGGGGGAAAGAAAGAAAAGGGGGAAAGAAAGAAAAGGGGGAAAGAAAGAAAAGGGGGAAAGAAAGAAAAGGGGGAAAGAAAGAAAAGGGGGAAAGAAAGAAAGAAAAGGGGAAAAGAAATGGGGAAAAGAAATGGGGGAAAAGAAATGGGGAAAGAAATGGGGAAAAGAAATGGGGAAAAGAAATGGGGAAAAGAAAAGGGGAAAAGAAAAGGGGAAAAGAAATGGGGAAAAGAAAGAAAGAAAAGGGGGAAAGAAAAGGGGGAAAGAAAAGGGGGAAAGAAAAGGGGGAAAGAAAAGGGGGAAAGAAAAGGGGGAAAGAAAAGGGGGAAAGAAGGAAAGAAAAGGGGGAAAGAAAGAAGGAAAAGGGGGAAAGAAAGAAAAGGGGGAAAGAAAGAAAAGGGGGAAAGAAAGAAAAGGGGGAAAGAAAGAAAAGGGGGAAAGAAAGAAAAGGGGGAAAGAAAGAAAAGGGGAGAAATGGGGAGAAATGGGGGGAAAAAGGGAGAAAAAAGAGAAAAAAAAAGGGGAAAAAAAGGGGAAAAAAAAAAAAAAAAAGGAAAAAAATGAACCCAAGCTTGCTGGGTAAGGAGTCCCCATGTGGCACACAGCTGAAGCACTTCCTTGAGGAAAGGAGGAATTAAGTGATGCAGATGAAAACCTAATCCATCTGGTGCCTGTCCCAGCTGTCCCCAGGAGCCACCTGAGCCTGCCACTGGTCTGGGGACAGGGGACAGGGGACAGGGACAGGGGGCAGGGGGCAGGGGCAGCTCTCTCCTCAGCCTCTGGCCACACACAAGTCATTACCAGGAGGAGGGAGCAGCAAGGCAGCTTCATCCTCTCCAAACCATCCAGCTTGGAGTCAGCAAGAAACAAGAGCTCCTTCTCTTACAAACCCCACGGAGTGCAGTCATTAGGAGAAAATGCAAAGTAATTGCCTGGTACAAGAAGCTAGGAAAAAATAATCTTAAAAATAAAAAAAAAGGGAGAGCACTGCTGAACTCCAGGAGCAGCCTGCACACAGCACCAGGAGCAAACTAAGGGATAATCCTGTGAAACGCAGAGCCAAAGCCCTTGGATTCCACCTCAATTCCCAGCAGATGCTCTCTTCAACCTCTCCAGGAAAATTCAGCACTCCTACATCTTTGGTTTCTTCTGTTTTGCTCAATATATTAAGTCAGGCTCTCAGCCCCTGGGGGCTCTGGGTACTGCACACCCTTCCTTACCTGCTCTCCTCGGGAGGGGGTCATGGATTAAAACCCTGATGAAGAAGACACACAACCTAAAAGTACAGTCACCAAGGAAGGGGAAAGCATCAGATGTGACCAGAGAGGAGACAGGAGAGGACATGGATAGTTAATTCCTACCCCTGGGATTCTCTGCAAGGTTTTCAAGGGTGAAAAAAAAAAAAGAAATACAAATTCTTGCTGCTGCCTGGTGGACTTGATGGTCTCAGAGGTCTCTTCCTGCCTCTGTAATTCCCTGTGGGAAAAAGGAAGCTGAACGTGCTCCTGGCTTCAAACCACTACAATTCAGGTAAGGACACCAAAACCATAATGACTTTTCCAAGTTGAGCTGGAGGCTGTAGGAGGCACACAGCTAGAGAAAACAATTGGTGGGTTGCTTGGTTTGGTTTTTTTCTTTCCTTCTAATGGACAAGGTACACAAATGCCTTCCAGGCTTTTTTTTTAATGATTCCAGGCATCTAAAATTCAACTAAGTGCTCAGTAGCCAAGCAGGAAGGGTTCATGTGACAGGAAGAATGAGTCAGATCAGTTCCTGCATGGCCCAGCACTGGGTGCTCACTGTGTCAGGAGGGGTGGGCAGGGACCCCCCCAGGGTCCTCAGAGCCCCCAGAACCAGCAGTGTGTGGCTGCAGCCTGGCTTGCTGAGGCTGGGGATGTTCTTTCTTTGGGTCCCTGATGGATTTCAGCTTCTCGAGTGTGGCTCTTGCTTTTTTGGCCTTAAAAGAATTGTCTTTAGAGAAGGCAGAGAGAAATAAAAAGTTTTCCACCCAGCTGCTAAAACAACAGAGAGTGGCCTGGCAGGACTGGGTAAGGCCAAGGGACATCTCTTTTTTTTTCCAAAAAGCCCCATCAGAAGCTGGGCTCTGAGCAGGACACCACCTCCCCCTGGCTCCCCACAGCAGGTCCAGACGTCCAAAACTTCCACAATGTTTAAACTCTTCCCACATAAACTCTAAGTAAAGCATTTCCAATAAATACACCTGGTAATTCTTCCACATTTTCTAAACTTAGCTTGGATCTTTTATTTCTTGACTCCACCCCAAGTCTTTAGGCTGCACAGTTCTGGATCTTTTTTCACTCCCTTTTGCCCCAAGCCCTTCCTTAGGCTGCACACAAATATTCTTTACATTAAACCAGGATTCCCAGGAGCTTTGCCTCAGCAGTACATCACCAGTAACACAGGGATGCTTCCTGCATTTCAGTTCTTATTTGATGCTCTGTCACAAAGCAGAACTGCACAGGAATCCCACAGAGACCCTGGGATGGAGATACCCCTGATCAGATCTCATTTTCAGCTGTTACCATGGTTTCTGTGAGCTCTCCAAACAGCAGATATTTGGGCTAATGACAGGCAGAGAATCAGTCTTTTTTAAAAATGGGATAGGATTGGGCTTTTTAGAACAATGGAATCATAACCTGTGGAAGCCAAATGGTAAAGACTGGGTAAAACCAGGGCTAAATGTGGGAGTACCCCAGGAAGGCAACCTCAACACCTCAACAAACACTCCTCACTTTTCTCCTTCCATACCCCTGGCCTTTTGGAAGCCAATACAAGTTTCTGCCCACTCCAGATCCTCAGGGAGTTATTTTTATGGATTCTGCTTCACTTTAAGCAGACCCCACTTTGAAATCTTGACTTTTGCTCAATGCTGTTGCAGATCCCATAACTCAGCATCAGCTTATTTATCAGCAGGAATCATGACAAGCTATGAGACAAGGCAATCCACCTTAACCTACCACAATTCTGTTTTAAAGAATGTTGAGTATCTCCAAGGGAAAAAAAAAATCCCACCATGCCACCATAGGTGAGACCTGGATTCCCCACAACAAGAGGCAGAAACAGAAGGAATGGATACACCTTAAAACTGCATTTTTTTTTTGCCAGCCCTACTACTGTGAGACAGCATTTCCCTTTGAGCTTGGGAATCTGTTTTCATCCCACAACTACTTTTTCACCCAAACCTTGCAAGCTCACCTGACAGGTGCTGTGCCCCAGACACAGATGTGGCCCCAGCAGAACCTTTGTGGCTTCATTTTACTCTGCAACATTTTAAAATAATCTTTCCTCTGATGTCAATGGACACATTTTCTACTTACATATGTATATATGCCCTTGTGGCCAAGAAGGCCAATGGCATCCTGGGGTGCATTAGGAAGGGTGTGGTTAGTAGGTCAAGAGAGGTTCTCCTCCCCCTCTATTCTGCATTAGTGAGGCCACACCTGGAGTATTGTGTCCAGTTCTGGGCCCCTCAGTTCAAGAAGGACAGGGAAGTGCTTGAAAGAGTCCAGCGCAGAGCTACGAAGATGATTAAGGGAGTGGAACATCTCCCTTATGAGGAAAGGCTGAGGGAGCTGGGTCTCTTTAGTTTGGAGAAAAGGAGACTGAGGGGTGACCTCATCAATGTTTTCAAATATGTAAGGGGTGAGTGTCAGGGAGATGGAGTTAGGCTCTTCTCAGTGATTACCAGTGATAGGACAAGGGGTAATGGGTGTAAATTGGAGCACAGGAGGTTCAAGTTGAATATTCGAAAAAATTTTTTTACTGTAAGGGTGACAGAGCCCTGGAACAGGCTGCCCAGGGAGGTTGTGGAGTCTCCTTCACTGGAGACATTCAAAACCCGCTTGGACACGTTCCTGCGCGATGTACTCTAGGTGGCCCTGCTCTGGCAGGGGGGGTTGGACTAGATGATCTTTCGAGGTCCCTTCCAACCCCTAGGATTCTATGATTCTATGATTCTATGATTCTATGATATATATATATATATAAAAGGGAAAGCAACTTACCCTGGAAATTTTCTTACTGCTCTTATCAGTTGTCTATCTTTAGCAAGAACATCTTCTGCACACCACCAGCACCTCACCAAGGAAACCAAAAGCCTGACATCACTAAGTAACTGACATTAAAACCCAGGGTATATTCTCATCTTTTGGTTTCAGTCTCCACACCCATTTCAACTGAAGAATTAAATACAAGCTTTAGGCAAGCACAAAGTGACAACTGACATCTGCCTCCCCAGTAAGCACTGTCAGCATCCCTGGATTGAAGCTGTATCCACACTGTACCTTCAGCAATATATTTCTTGTAGTTTCACTGCAAAAAAAAACCAAAAAAAAGGGAAAATCTTTCCTCCTTACATTTCCCATAGCCACCTCCCCCTTGCAAAGTGATTCACAATCCATGTAAGCCTCCAGTAGCTGGAAAAGGAAGAAATATCACTCAAGAAGGACTCTGCCCTGATTATTTAACACACCCACCATTTTCTAGGTGGGTTTACATTACCCACATACATCAGATATATTTCCAACTGCCTGGAGTAAAAAGCATGCCTCAGGTACCACGCAGTGTAAATACATCTATTAAAAGCCTGGCTATTTTTTTCCAGAATGGAGGCTGGGTTCTATTCTAAGGACAAAATACAGCTCTGTCCCTGAGCTCCCAATCCAGGGGTAATGCTGACAGGGCTTTAAGCCACCTAATCCTACCACCATTCCTGCCTGACTCCCAAAGGCACTGACAGCAGCCTCCCCGTGTCCCTTTCTGGGGACACAGCACCACGCAGAATAAAGACCCAGAGGATGTGCTGGAGCTTTCCTTCCCCCAAGCAGCTCCCATGCCCACCCCCAACAAGCACAGCCCAGCCTGCAGAGGAGGAACCAACCCCAAAAAAGGGGCTGGGGGGGGGGAGCTAGGATCCTGTCTCTGAAGTTTGAGCTTTATTCTCCATGCAGCCAGGCTTCCTCAGGGTGCCAGATCACCAGCAGCGTCAGCCTGGGCTATTTTTTATCAGCTTATCTCATGGCAGGACACAGAGCAGGGGCTGGGAAGTTGGCTTTAGCAAATAAATCCTCTGCCATTGTGCATCCCTCCCATCAGTGAGCAGACACAGGCTGGGGGGTTGCAGCAGAGGGGGCCCAGCCCCATCCACAGGGCAGAAGAAGACACAGATGGGTTTCAAACTCATCTTGTCCTCAAATCATCCTCATTAACCATCACTTTTTTTTCTTCCCCCTGAAAATACACACACTCAGGGAACCCTACGAGTATTTTAATACACCCACAGCTCAGCAACGTGGTGGATACACTCCCTGGAGCAGGGCTTACATGACCCTGGCACACTTGGGCTGTATCACATTCAGCTCTGCAGGAACTGCCAGGTTCTGTGAGCCCTACAGCCCATAAAAAATAAACCATCACGTTTCAAAACTCTCAGGTCTCTTCTAGCACCTCGTAAACTTAACAGGATGGCATGAGATTAGCCTGAATTTCTCTGGGCAACTGGATCCTGTATCCAGCTCTTCAGTTCCCTGCAATTCCTCTCCTGGCTGGTCCTTTGGTTAATTGCACATTCATGGACACAAGGAGACTCGGTGCATGGAAAAAACCTGAGACATTCAGTGCTAGAGAGACTCTCCCATCCTCTCCTCTCCTCTTCCTCATCTAAATATCCATTTGGTACCTTTACTTCAAACAGCTTGCAGGGTTTTTCAGACCAACACAAGCCTTAGTTCAGCAATAACACACTTCACAACAACACCACAAATACCAGGGCCTGGCAGAAGGTGAGGAAAAAAAGAAAGAAAGAAAAAGCAGTTTCTAAGCACCTACACAAAAGCAGATATATTTATACCCCCCATCGTTTCATTTGCACGGGGCCTGCATTATCTGTTTGCTTTTAGGAGCAGAGCTGCCTCCCTAACCCTGCAGCAGGGCACAGCAGAGGGCTGCTCCCTGTCTGCCAGGACCTGGGGACAGCTTGAGGACATTCCTGGTTAAGGAAAGCAGGAATGTGCTGCTCAGTCTGGGAGGGAGGCACAGGAGGGTTCCTGCTGTCACCCATCTCCAGGGGCTGCAGAGATTCCTTTGCTGGGGTCAGGATCCTGATGGGGAAGGTGATTAGAGAAGGGACCTCCATTACCTGCTCCTTCCATTTCCAAGGACAACAATAAAGAGATCTGTGTCTGGAAGAGAATACGGCTGGGAAGGATAAAATAAAATGCCCGAGTTTTCCTTGACTTTGACATTTTTAGTACCTATAGAAGAGGCACCTGGAGCTGTCACGCCCTGACTGATATCCCAACCCAAGGGGAAGGTGGGGACGCTGGAAATACTCCCGGGGTGAGGTGGTTCCTGGTGTCAGCCCGGGGGAAGCAGCCGGGAGCTGTGGGATCCCTGAGGGATTCCATCCTTTCACGCCGCCAGCCGAGCCGGGCCAGCCCGAACCCCTCCTGACAGCAATGACAAAACCCTGAGGAGGCGGGGATGGAAAAACAGCCCCAGGGATGACAAGTAAGGACAATCTCCGGCCTGCGAGCCTTTGGGTCGACCGCAAGTAAAACACCGAACCGAATTCCCGCCCGGCTCCAGTCCATCCAGAGGGAGCTGATCCCGGGATGGGCCCAGCACGGTTCCGCTGCCCTGCAGAGCCCGTGCCAGAGGGCGGCCGGGCCCACAAGGTCGCTTCGGCCCCTTCGGAGAGCGAGTCCCGGGGCCTGGGGAACCGGTACCGCGGCCCCGGCCCGGACAGCAGCGGAACCCCGAGGCCTCCGGTCACCGCCCCGCTCCCCCCTTTCCCCGCGGGGCCTCGGGGCAGGGCTGAACCCCCCCCCCATCCATCCCTTCCACCCCTTCCCGGCTCCGCGGATCCCGGGGAAGGGCAGAGGAGGGGAGGGGATGCCGGCAGCGCCCCGGGCCCCGCAGCGCGGAGACGGCGGATCCCGGCCCGGCCCCGACACCCGCCCTCCCCGCCGCGGCCTACGGAACCGCGGCCCTCCCCTCCGGACCGGGCCGGGCCGAGCCGAGCCGCTCACCTGCTGGTACCGGCCGGTGCCGGGTTCGGCGGCCGACATGGCGCTCGGAGGGGAGAGGGCGGGCGGGGGTCGGCGTCGGCGCTGCCCGAGCGGGCAGCTGAGAAGGGAGGAGGCGGCGGCAGCCTCGGGGATCCTGGCTGCGGGCTGCGGGCTCCGCTCCCGCCCTCCGCCCGTCACGCTCCGCTGAGCCCGCCTCCCGCTCCGCCCGCCCGCGGGGACGGGCCTGGGGCTGCGGGACAGCGGCGGCAGGAGCGGGAGATGCGGAGGGCGAGCGAGGGGAGACCCGGAGACATCCCGGAGACAGGGGCTGATGTGGGCCTGGTTCCGATGGGGGCCTGGTTACAGTATGGGCCCGGTTCTGATGGGGGCCTGGTTACAGTATGGGCCCGGTTCCGATGGGGGCCTGGTTACAGTATGGGCCCGGTTCCGATGGGGGCCTGGTTACAGTATGGGCCCGGTTCTGATGGGGGCCTGGTTACAGTATGGGCCCGGTTCTGATGGGGGCCTGGTTACAGTATGGGCCCGGTTCCGATGGGGGCCTGGTTACAGTATGGGCCCGGCTCCGATGGGGGCCTGGTTACAGTATGGGCCCGGTTCCGATGGGGGCTTGGTTACAGTATGGGCCTGGTTCCAATGGGGGCCTGGTTACAGTATGGGCCCGGTTCCGATGGGGGCCTGGTTATGATATGAGCCTGGCTCCAACGGGGGCCTGGTTCTGATGTGGGTCAGGTTCCGATGTGGATCTGGTTCCAATGGGGGCCCGGTTCCAGTGTGCGCCTGGCTCTGATGTGGCCCTGGTTCCGATGTGGCCCCGTTCCAGTGTGGGACCAGTTCCGATGAGGGCCCAGTTCTGATGGGGGCCCAGCTCCAATGTGGGCTTGGCTATGATATGGTCCTGGTTCTGATGTGGGCCTGGTTCCGGTGGGCCCAGTTCCCTGTCAGCCCGCAGGGTGTGTGTACCCCAGGTGTGTTACGGAGCAGTGCCTGTTCCCAGTGACAGCATCCAAAAAATGTTAGAAAAATGCTGTGAAATCCTTGGGAAAGCATCAGTGCCCCTCAGGACACCCAGAAACCACCTGGTCCTGGGCCAGGTGAACCAGAACCTGGGCACAGACATTGTCACCAATGTCACCTTTAAGGTCCAACCGTTCCTTTGGCTCCACCAAGCAGGGTGCTAAACCATTTTCCCATCCTCCACATCCACATCTTTTTGGTGGATGTTACTCTGGATAAACCACTTCCCAGTCTGTGGAACCTTTATTTTTCACCTCTGCAGTTCAGCTGTAGTCAGGCAGAACCCCCACATCCATCCCTGAGGTTGATGAGGATTCAATAAAAGGATGAGGATTAAATAAAAGGATTAAATTCAGGATGAGGAAGGCTGAATCAGCCCTGCTGGGATTCCAAGCTGCAAACTGAGAGAGTTCCGAGCTTTGAAACCTTGAGGATGGTTCTGAACTGCCTGCTCACTCCTAAGCACAACCTTAATGCTCATTACTCACTACCACGACCACCTTGGATTATTTTTATTTTTATTTTCCTGGATTCTGCCTTTCCAGGAGTAGGTAGTTCACTGCTGCCTTAGGGAGGTGAAGGAGAGGCAGGAATCATAAAGGATTTTAGCCAGGAATAACCTCAAAGAGTGACTCCTGAGAAATGGTGGAGACTTGAGAAGAGTTTTCCTGCAAGACCCCTGTATTTGAAGGAATTTGAGCACTGTCTGGTTTCACCTTTCCCCAGTTTTCACAACTTGCACGGAGAATCCCGAGTTGCTGTTGAGGTGAGATTAAATCCCTAAGTAAGGCTGTAGCCACAGTGATAATGAGCTGGACATTGATTGACTCGGACTTCATGGGGGCTAAAATAAGAAGCAAGCTGTGCACGTCCTCCAAAGATGCTGCCAAATATCCTGAAGAAAAGGTAGAACTGTTTGCCAGGGCTGTTCTGGGGCCAGCTGGAGGCAAATCATCACCCAATGAGGCCAGCTAATAATGCAGGAGAATTATTGGCAAGTTTTTTCCAGCTGCTTTCCGTGGATGGGTTTGATTTCCTTAGGTGGGAAGCTCTGTGCTGTGGTTACTGGTTCTGCTTCTGTTTGCCACGTTTTCCTCCAGTGCAGAATGTCTTTGCTCCCAAGAGACTTTCTGAGGCTTGAAGTCACTGCTTTTTAGGGATTTCTGCTGTGTCCTGAAAGGAATTGAAAGTATTGCAGAACAGGAGCAGAGTGAGGCTGCTGAAATCCCAGCACTCCTCAAGTGTTCCTTGAATTGCTGTGTGGGGCTGAGCAATGAAGGGAACGCTGCTCTTCCCAATGAGTATTGAACCCTAAAGGCTAAATAATAAACCTCAGAGGCAGGCAGGGTCTTTTAAAGCACAATTCAACAGGATCCTCCTTCTCATCTGTTGGTGCTAAACGACCCAATTAAGAAAGAAGCAACAGCAGAACATTCACATCAGCTAAGGAGGGAAATTGTACCTCTGAAGCTCCCCAGTTTAAGGGCTGCAACTGGTTAAGAAGATGTCACTGGGATGGGGAGGTTTTGTTCACTAAAAGCCTGGATTATCCACCCCTTCACAGTGCTGGGCTCAAGGAAGATGGGAATGGGTCTGATCCAAAGACTCTGTCCATGGAAACTTCCCCCATGCTGGCCCAGAAACCCAGACAGGAACTCAAGAAGAATTCAAGAAGAATTGGAGGGTTGGGGTGTGCAGTTCTCTCATGTCTTGTTCCCACCCCATGGAACCAGACACACCACACAGCACCCTCAGCTGTGTCATTAGGCAGAAGAGATTTGCTAAGGATTAAGAAGTGCTGCCTAGCAAGTGTTCCTCCCCAAAACATCATGGGAAGCTTCTGCAACAGGGAAAATGTGAGGGAAGGACAAGAAGCAGGAGCTGGGGCTCTCATACCATACACAGTTAATCTGCATGCAGTCAGTTGTTTCCAGCAATCTACTGAAAGGAAATTAATTTTATTCTGAGACACCACTGCACACCTTGATGCAGCTTCTTAAGATCCTGCACTCTGTATCACATTTGAATCATCTTGCTGGTACTGACAGGACAATATTGTCTCAGGTTGGTTGCAAACCATGTTATCAGTGTTGCTATTGAGGTCAGGGCCTCACTTTCTGGTTTTGCTGCTTTTTTTTTTTTTGGTTGTTGTTACAACAAAAGCCACTTGGTCCCATTGCTGCAATGAGGAGCACAACCCCACAGGGTTCTTACAGCCCAGGCAGAGCTCCTGCCCTGGTGTGGCCCCCAAAAAACTGCCAAAAACCTGGGATTTGGATGCTGCTGGAGAGCCAAGCAGGGAGCTGGGCTTCCAGAAAAGAGCAGCTTCCCTCCTGATCTATCCGCTGTGGAATCTTCTGTCTCCTTTTCTTATAAACAGGGGTGAGAAGGTAAGTGGAATGTGCTGGAGCAGATGGTGGATATCAAAAAGGCTCTTTAATGACAGGATTTGGAGAAGGGGTGCTTTATGAAGATAATTTTTTCATTCTTGCTTTTTTTTATTTTTTTTGTTTCAGGAAAAATATTCCCAGTGCTCCCAGTCAGCTCCCAGTGGTGAAAGGCCTGGTCTCTGAGCACTGTTGACTCTAATCACTTGACAGAGAAAAAGAAAATGCTGTGCTTGTTAGAACCCCTTGGTTAAACTTCAACTTCTTCTGCAGATGAGTGTTTGTTTCCTTCCATCTGCTGCCTTTGCAAGGAAGAAAAATCAGCCTGTTCAGATACCAGGAAGTTCTTCAACATTTGAACAGCGAGCTGTAAAGGCAGAAACAATACCATGCATAAATTATCATACCTAAAAATACCCTGCATGCTAGTCACACGTCTAACCCAGCCCTGGAGCAATTCCTAAGGAACATGAAGGATGCAGATCCAGGGGATGTGGGCAGAGCAGGGCAGCTGTGGTGCCAGATGCATGTTGCTGTCTCTCTTGCACCACTGTAGTTTTTTCCTCTCATCAGAACACGTTTTGCTCTCTCTGGGAGCTGCCTCCTACATCTTTGTGCACCCTTTCTGCCAAAGCCACGGGAAACTAAATCAAACCCCAACAAACTGCATTTAAACCAAACCCATCCAGGCTCCGGGATGCTTTGGGAGCAGCGTGGTGGGATGCTGATCCCCAAATGCAGCAGCGGGGATGGAAGGGGCAAAATGCAGTAAAAAAGGCAAAGCAGAGGGTGGAGGATGGGTGTCTACAGGCAGACAGAGCTGACTGTCACCCCTGGGGGGACAGGGCTGTCACCCTACGGCTGCGGGCAGTCTGTGGTGTGTCCCTTGCAATCCCAAGGACTGGCTTTCCAGACAGCCGCGTTTCCATGGCAACGCCAAGAGATCCATGGGGATATCTGCAGCATGGAAGCTGCAGGAAGGGCGATGTGTGTGGGATTTGCTCAACAAATGCCCTCACGGTACCGAATGGACCAAAGCAGCCCTGGGATTGGGGACCATCCAGACCTCATCTCTATTGTCCCCCCATCCCAAGAGGAGGCCCAGGAACCCAGCCCCACCATCATTCCTGGCAGTGTCCGTGGGTCTGCTACACCCATCCCATCCCGATGGGAAAAGTGGGAGAGCTTTTTCATCCCGAGCCAAGCCCGGGATGCTTGAAGGAGCCCTGAGGATGCCACTGCTGTCACCTTGTCACCACCAAAGCATTTTCCTGCCTGCTGGTGGGAACACGGGGTGCTCCCTGGCTCTGGAATAACCACCTGGAGAGTCCCAGCATTCCCATCCAAAGGCAAACCATGCCAGGACTGCTCAGCATCCACAGTCAGACAGTATCAAGAGCACTCAGCTTCTCTCCAGGTTGTTTAAATTATTAAAGTAAGAAGGGACTGCGTGGGCTGGATCCCAGCACAGTACCGGGCATTATCCTTCCTTTTAATGGAAGTGCAAAGCTGTTGGAATCTGAAGGAAAATGGGAGGGGATGGAGTGGCTCAGAGTGGCTGAAGGGATGGGTCAGAGACAGGGAGACCTCAGAAAGGTGAAGAAATCAGACAGTTAATCTGCTGCCCTTTCAATATTTGAGGAAAACGCGTATTTGAGGTTGTTCAGTCTGGAGAGGAGAAGGCTCTGAGGAGACCTCATTGTGGCCTTCCAGGAGGTGAAGAAAGCTGGGGAGGGATTTTTTTAGGCTGTTAGGTAGTGACAGGACCAGGGGGAATGGATTCCGAGTGGAGGAGGGGAGATTTATATTGGATATTAGGAAGAAGTCCTTAAGTTCCTTACCATGAGGGTGGCGAGGCAGTGGCCCAGGTTGCCCAGAGAGGCGGTGGCAGCCCCATCCCCGAAAGTCTTTAGTGGATGGAGCAACCTGGGCTGGTGGAGGGGAATTAAAGTTCTCTTTGAACCCTGAAAATTCTACGATTCCACCCTTATTTCCATTTAAAACCCGAACTGTGACCGCGTCCTCCCTCAGCACCGGGTTCCGGGCTGGAGCCGCCGCCGTCAGGGGCGGGAACGGGGAGGGATGGGGGGGGGGCGGTTCTGTGGGCTCGGGTCCGCCCTGAGGTGAAGTTGTGTGTCTGTCTGTGTGTCCGTGTGTCTGTCTGTGTCTGTGTGTCTGTCTGTGTGTATCTGTGTGTCTGTCTGTCTGCCGGTGTGTCAGCCGCTCTCCGTCTCCCTCGCTGTGTCTGTGTCTGTGTGTAAGATGGCGCCGTAGCGGCAGTTCCCCTCAGCCCGTTCCTCCTCACCCCCGCCATGAAGCTGATCATCCTGGACACCTACGCTCAGGCCAGCGAATGGGCCGCCAAATACATCCGGAACCGCATCGTACATTTCGGACCGGGACCGGGACGCTTCTTTACTTTGGGGTTGCCCACAGGTAAGGTTCGGGGTAAGGGGGGGGAGCTCCGGTCCGGGTCCTTTCCCGCTGCCGTTCCCGAGCTGAGGCGTTGGGTTCCCCGCAGGCAGCACTCCGCTGGGCTGCTACGGAAAACTGGTGGAATACTGCAGGAACGGGGACCTCTCCTTCAAGTACGTGAAAACCTTCAACATGGACGAGTACGTGGGTGAGTGAGCGGTGCCGGGGGGGTTCGCTGGCTGTTTGTATCGTATGTCGCGACATTGCTGAGGGGAAGGGGGGGTGGGCGCCAGAGATCCCTCCTGGAAACTGTGAGAAGGGTGATTTAAGGTAAAAAGGATCAAATCTGCGTGAGTTAAAGGGGACAGCGTGAAAAAAAAAAAAAATAGAAGTGTAGCAAGAGGACCAAGGGACAGTGGTTTAAAACTTGAGGGGAGATAGGGATGAGATATTTGGAAGAAATTCTTCTCTAGGAGGGTGCCCAGAGGAGCTGTGGCTGCTCCATCCCTCTCCCAGCCCAGGTTGGATGGGGCTTGGAGCAGCTTGGGCTGGGGGAGGTCTTGAAGGTCCCTTCCAGCCCAAACTATTCTGTGATCCTAAATCCCAAGCAGCATCAGGTCTTGCTTGGTGTCACCCACACCAGACACTGCTGTGTTTTACCTGGGCTGGGGTATTGACCAAGGAAGGATCCGTCTGGTCACTGGGAGGTGGGATGGTGTGCAGGCTTTACTCTTTGCTCAGGGTTGTAAAGGTCACTTTAGCTCCACGTCCCTCACAAGGGCTGCTGTGATGCCCTTCCATAACCATAACCTGTTCAGATAGCAGAGGACTGATTTATGAAGCTGTGATGAAACAGTCACTTCAGAAGAAAGAGTACAGAATGATCAGTGGGCAAGCCTAAAGCTCCAAAGGTGAAAAACACAGGTTAAATGTTTGCTAAAGTTAGTTTTATTCTGGTCGAGAAGTTTTTCTGTGGACAACCCTCATCAAGCAGCATTAAGGAATAGGCAGTCCAGTTTGTAGCATTCAGGGGGGGAAAAAACATGCAGTAAGTTATTTCCCAAGCTTCTGCACAACTATTTAATTGTCTTTGCTAAGACAAACTGGTAGGAATGCTGAACAGGTTGTACCAGAGGAGGCACAGTGCCTGTCTGCTTCTCAGGAGTATCTGTCCCTGTTAGTATGAGCCTGTGGTGATTGATTTAATTTTGCTATTTAGGGAGATAAAAACAGCTCGTGGAAGTTGAGGGGAGTCAGAGGAAGGAGTGGTTTATGTTAAGTGTGATATTGTTTCAGCTGGTCTCATTCCTCTGTGTGCTGTGTTACCAGGTCTGCCCAGAGAACACCCAGAAAGCTACCACTCCTTCATGTGGAATAACTTCTTTAAGCACATTGACATCTCACCAGAAAACGTTCACATCCTGGATGGAAATGCTCCTGATCTGCAGGCAGAGTGTGATGCATTTGAGGATAAAATCCAAGCAGCTGGAGGCATTGAACTCTTTGTTGGAGGTGAAACCCCAAAGGACTATGAGGCTCTCTAAGCACTGCCTTTCCTCCACCAGCTAGCTCAGTTTTTATCAGGGTTGTGCCTTGGCAGGGCAGCTCAGTGGGTTTGCAGTGACAGCCACCCTTACCCCATCACCCTGGGTGCTCCTGTGCTGGCAGCCTGGCCTTCCCAGGCACCCAGTTTGGGGCATTTCAGTCCAGGGAGTGAATTGTTCAGGAAAGGATCAGCAGGAGACACAGGCAGAGCTGGAATTGCACCCTGTACAAAATGTGATTTTCCAGTGCTGAGAGGGAACTGCTGGGAGCAGTCAGAGCCTCTGAACCATCAGGAGCTCACCACAAGCTTTCCCCATCAGTTTCCCTTAGGATTCTGCCATCATCTTGTTTTCCCAGCACAATTAGGGAAGAGTCCCTGTGGGTTTCAGAGCAGGCTTTTGCTGACCTTCCTCTCAGAAACAAGTTAGAGCTTGAGCAGAAGGATTGCACATGTGTTCTTCTCTGATCTGTATCTCCCTCTGGAATCTGAGAGTGCCTCTGGCTCTGCCTCCTGCAGCCAGCCCTGCAGCCACTGACCTCTTGTCCCCCTCTGTCACAGGGATTGGCCCTGATGGTCACATTGCCTTCAACGAGCCTGGATCCAGCCTGGTGTCCAGAACACGAGTCAAGACCTTGGCTATGGACACAATCCTGGCTAATGCCAGGTTCTTTGATGGTGACCTCTCCAGAGTCCCCACCATGGCTCTGACAGTGGGAGTGGGCACTGTCATGGATGCCAGAGAGGTTAGGAGGGAAGTGAGAGCACTCAGCAGCTTCAGCAGAGCTTCCTGGAGCAGCCCGGGTGATCTGTGAGCAGCATTGCACCCTGCTGGCCTGGAGAGCTCCTGCTTTTCCTGACACAGGCAGCCCAGTGCCTGGAGGGCTCTGGTTCTGGTTTTTTGCTCTACTGACACATTCCTGTAAGCATGCAGTGGAGCTGTGAGCCACAGGAAAAATTTGGGGTGCAGGGGAGCTGTGAACCACAGGAAGAATTTGGGGTGGAGAAACTGAGCTGGGGAAATGAAGGCAAGAAGCCCCCGTGGGCTTGGTGTGTGGGGTGGCTTTTAGCTGAGCTCATCCCTTGCCTGAAACTTCCCTCTCAGTTGTAGGTGCTTAGCAGGGCAGCTCCAGGTGCCCAGAGCACTGCAGTGACTCCTCAGGCTGACAAAATGCAGGCAGGGCCAACAGAATACAGGGTGCAGAGCAGTGCCTTGGGGGGAATGAGGGACAGGGACCCCCTCCAGGGATCAGCAGGGTGTGGGGGTGCTCTCTGCCTGCCAGCCCCTCACTGCCTTCCTCTGTCCCCTGTGTCCAGGTGATGATCCTTATCACAGGAGCCCACAAAGCCTTTGCTCTCTACAAAGCCATCGAGGAGGGTGTCAACCACATGTGGACAGTGTCTGCTTTCCAGCAGCACCCCAACACTGTGTTTGTGTGTGATGAGGATGCCACGCTGGAGCTCAAGGTCAAGACAGTCAAGTACTTCAAAGGTGAGTGCTTGGGCAGCCCAAGCAGCTGTGGTACTCCAGGTTTGCAGTGGCACAAGCCAGGCTTTGCATCTGATGTTTCTGTTGAATCAGCTCCTCGAGGAATATGGTGTAGTGAAATGAGGCAACCAGGTGCCACTGATTGCCAGGGAGTGGAATGAGCTTGTGTCAAGCCCACCTGTGCCTAATTAGGGTTTATTGGCCCCCTAATCCTGCTCATGGCAGTGGGGGCCCATCCTAATCAGGCACAGGTGGGCTTGACACAAGCTCATGCCACTCCCTGGCAATTAGTAGCACCTGGTTGCCTCGTTTCACTACAGTATGGTCCTGAAATGCCACAGCTGAGATGTACAGTGATAGCAAAAGTCCAAATGTTTACCTGAAAGACAAAGAACCCCAGTGATGCCTCAGTTATTACTGAGTTATGAACGGGTGTTCCTTTAGTTTGCCTCCTGAAATCATCTTTTTCCTGGCTGCATCAGGTTTAATGCTGGTTCACAACAAGCTTGTGGAACCCTTGTACAGCATGAAGGAGATGGGAGCAGAGCAAAGCCAAGCTAAGAAGCCATACAGTGATTAATGCCCCTGCTCAGAGGAGTGCTGAACCAGCTCTTCTGCTGAAAACCAGCTGTGGAAACAAAGGGAACTGCTGCAGAAAGCCCTGGCATAATTGTTCTTAAATTAGCAAACTGATTGTGTGCTCACTTCATTAAGAGGACAGATGCCCAACACCTGCCTTAATGAACCAAATGAAGATGGGATCAGACACCCTGCTCCACAAGCTGCTGCCACTCACTTCCCCTGAAGGTAAAGTCAACAGAAAATGAGTTGTTTCATCTAGGAAGCCACTGTAATTAATTAGTGTGGGGTGAGGGCCCCAAAATTGCACTGTGAAGATAGCTGGGACTGCAGTGCTGCAGAAAGCACATGGGTGCTCCCTTTGGGATCTGTTCCCTGCAGTTAGGACAAATACCTTGGGTGTCACTCCCCCTCCACCAAACACTCTGACTTTATAGGAATTTTAAATGGGAACTGGGGTTGTTCAGCCTGGAGAAGGGAAAGCTGCACTGAATCCTGCAGTTTATCTTTAGTTTACACACCTGTGGGGGTTTATGTGTTGTCCCACAAGCAGCCTCACAGTTCCATGTCAGGCTGGGATTTTCTGTGCCTGATGATGTACTCCAGGGGCTGGAGCTGTTCCCATGAAGCAGAAATGGTTTCTCTCCCTGCTGCTCAGTTTGTGTCAGGGCAGAGCCTGGAGCAGGGACTTCTCACTCTCTCCCCACTTCCAGAGCTTTCTGTTGCTCCAAGGAAATGCCAAATGAGCCTCCCAAGAAACCCTTCCCTCTGGCCTGTGGGTTACTGCAGAAGCCCCACAGCAACCTTTTGGCAATCCCAAAACCTGATTCCTGGGTTTCCTGTCAGACACTCACACGAGGGGCAAGAGAGCCTGGGGAGAATTCATTTTCTTTATGCAGAAATTCTGTAAGTTCTTGCTCTGCACTGTAACTTCCTACAGTAAATGTCTTAATTTTTTCCTAACTGTCTCTGCTGCTGAGTGCTTGTGAAACCTGGGGCAGCTGATGGGGCTGAGCAGGACTCCTGATGCCATTCTGAAGAGAAACCCACGACCTTCAGAGCATGGCCAAGGCCTCTCAGCCTGCACAGGATTTCTCTTGGCACCTGGAACCAAAGCAGTTTGGTGAAAGCAGCAACTGCTGCTCCCTGCTGCCAGGAGCTGCCTGCCTTCTCCAGGGTCTGCTGGCAGCTTCCCACCAAGCACCTGCTCTGGCTCTGTCCTGCCAGGCAGCAGCTGTTCCCTAGCAAAAAGTGGAGATCTTTAAAAAAAAAATGTACAAGAGGAGGTCACAGCTCTCTGCTCAGTACCACAGAATGTCTGCAGGGGATCAGTGCAAGCACAGGAACAGGGAAGGGGAGGGGAAAGCTGGGGAAGCAGCTCTGTGCCTGCCCTGCTCTCTGCCCTCAGCCACCTTCTGCTTTTAGCTCTTCCCCCTTTGCAGCACCCCTGGTTGTCCTACAAACACCTCCCCCATCCAGGCAGGAAAACAGGGCAGAAGGAACTGCTGCTCCCCCCTGCCCAGGGAGCCAGCTGAGGAAGAAACCCCCTCCCCAAAAGCTCCTGAAAGCATTCAGAGGGAGCTGCTCCCTCCCAGCCACCTCCTCTCCAGCCAGGGCTTGGACCTTTCTCCCAGGAAAAGGCAGAGCTCTCTGCAGACACAAACCCACCCTGGGCCACCCCAGGGCTCTGTCCCCCTGACCTCTGCTGCCACCCCAGTGTCACAATGAAGACAACCCAGGAGACAACTGCATTGACTGCCTTAAAGTGAATTTAGTGCATGTGAAAGGTGCAGGAAATCACAGTTTAAACCCAGAGACAACATCAGCTTTCCCAACACACCATCCTACAGCCTAAACCACAGCAAGAGACCCCTGCTCACCATCTCATCTTTTTAATCCCTGCCAACTCCAGGAGTACAGACTCCACCCTCTGCCAAAGGAATGACACAATCAGCACTCGTTTTGCCCAGATATCCCACAATAAATTTATTTACTGTCAGTCAAAACTGAGTGAGAGGCATTCACCTGGAGAGTCTTCCAGCTCCTGAGCTATCCATCCAGACCCTGCTCTTGGTTTTAACCACAGCACATGCAGTTTGAATTTAATAATAGATTTTTAGACCATTCTGCAAGAGGAAAAATCTACAAAAATCACTGGTTCCCTCCAGTAATTACTTCTGTGCTCACCAATCTCCTTACTGAGCTTTTAGGGGAAACAATTTGGTTTCTGCAACATTCTGAAGTGCAAAAATGGGAAAAAAAAAGGCTCTAGTCCAGAAGGAAAACCATCAACTAATCAATTGGTTTTTTATATGAAGAGTTAGTAAAAAATTAATCACTTCATCATCTGAGAAGACAAAGTAATTTTCAGTATCCTGAAAAATTCAAGTTAATCTCAACCAAGTCCCCTCCAAAAGTGTTCCAAGATCTGACTGAGACTTTGCAGCCTCTCACTTGGCCACGTGCTCTGTTCCTGGCCTCAGAGCTCCTCACTCTCAGGATGAGGAGAGGAAACCTGAGGGGACACAAGAGCAACACTGAGAGGACTCCAACTCATTTCAATTCCTAGGAACTGGTTCTCCCTCAAGGGAACCCCCCCAGATGGTTTCCTGACTGGGGCTTGAGCTTTGTTCCTGTGCTTTAGGAAAAGGGGCAGCTCTCAGGATGTATTTTTCCAGTACCTTTCCAACTTCTTTCCAACAGCTTGTACTCCTCCTCAACAATCAGTGTCATTTTTAGGGCTTTCCATGGTGACCCTGACCCCAGGATGGGTGAAAAGTTCTCCTCTGGTTTTGGCAACAGGCTCTGAAGTGTCAGGATCCTGCAGGGCAAGGGAGTTACCACTCTTTTACCAGAAAATGGAAGTGAAAAGCAAACCAACTTGACACAGAAATGGAAAGCATCTGCCTCTGGTTTGTTCAGCCTTTTGTTGCTAGGGAAAAGTCAGAAGTCTTCATCTTCAGCTTCCTGGAACTCCCCATCAGCGTGCAGGGCTTGAAACAACCTGCAGGGCAGGCAGTTATGTACATCAGGATGTAATAAAGGTGGAATATATTAAAGGAAGAAAACCCAACCCCAACATCAATCTAAATGTGGCCAAAAGCAGCAAGTTTCACTGTGTTTTTGTCAGCATCACAGACCAGCTGCACTGCAGTCCTCAGAATTAACAGAAATACTGACTGGATGTGACAGCAACAGGGCTGACAGGATTTCTAGGCAGGGGCAGAGAGGGACAAAAGGGAAGAAAAAGTTGTTTTGGTTTTCTTTTTACAAAATAGGTGATCTTAGGGAGAGGTTAAACTGAACTCAGTGAAAAAGGAACATGAAAAACAGGAAAACAGGGGAGGAAGTGACAGAATTATGGTTGGGAGGAGAGGGAATGGTGAAAAAGAAAGGCCAAGAATGAGGAAAAAAAATCAAAAACCTGTCAGCCACATCTGTTACAACTGAGTGAAGGATTGAAGGGATTTTGATCCCTTTCTGTGCAGCACAGGGACAGGCCCAGAATGTGTTTCCTGGGGTTTAAACCAAAAGTTCTTAACGAGCAAAACCATGTCCCAGATGGCTCCTGATTTTATTGTTAGTGTCAGGTCCCTGTAAAGCTTAAACACTGGAGAGAGGAAACTGCTGCTCCAGCTTTACAGCTCCAGTAGTGTTCAAGGGAACAATAACCTGGGAGAGAGTGCAAGAAAAAAGCAGAAAAAAGAAAAAAACAGTGGAGAAATATTTGTAAATGTGTTACCTGTTGAAGCAGGGGGAGGCTGGGTCACTGAAGTGCCTGTAGGGGTTCACCCTGGAGAGAGAACCCATGCAGAGCCAGCAGAAATACTGCATGCAGCCTGTACAGGTCATTTTGTTACACCCATCCAGCTTCTGCCAGGGGAAGGGAACAAGAAATGGCAAGAAATCACAAATAAACAAGAAATAGCAACAAAACCATGCCAGGTCAGTCCCTCAGGACCACAGCTAACCAGCACCTTGCTGCAAGATTTCTTGACTTTCTTTCAGAAGAACCAGGAGCTGGACTCCCAGGACTGGAACTGGCTGGAACACTGGGAATCAGAACTTCCCTGAAATTGGTTTTATTCCCCAATGGCCTGAAGGGATCCAAACAAAGGGATCCACATGGATCCATACCCACCCTGGATCCTTTTAGCACTGGAGTCTGAACACCACCACTCCTTTACTCAAACCTCTGAGCTCCAGAACCATCACCTCCTTTTCTCCACAACAACTGGAATGTTGCTTTCCCATTCCCTAGAAATTTACCTCCTGGGGTGGGCTTGGAGGCTACAAATCCATCTCTGTTCCAGAACTGACTTAATTCACCCTGGTTTTTGTTAGTTCTGACCTGCCCTTACCTCTATGGGAGTGCCACAGCAAGGACAAGACTTGGAATTCTTTTCCAGCCATTCCTTACTCTCCATCTCCTCCAGGGCTTTCTGAATCACTCGTTTCCCGTAGCGTTGTTCCAGGAACCTCTTGGTTGCCTCATCTGCTTCCAGGTACTCGTTCCGTAGATCCATCAGTTTCTCTGGAGAACAACAGAAAGCAAGGAAAACCTGAACCAACTTCTGTAATACCTGTTTAATGTGTTCCATACCTCCTCTAAAGCAGCCCAGCTGAGAGCAGCACTCACTGTTCTCCAAGGAACTCTTTTCAAAAAACCCAACATCATTATTTAGTTAGTTAAAACATTACCCAGAAGATGAGAAGATTAAAACCCCTCTACCTCAACATTCAAGAGGTTTGCACTGTAAAAGAGATGAAATGACAGCAAATCTAAAACATGAACTGAAGAATGGAAAGGTTTTTTCTGAGCATGCACTTGAGGGAAGCTTGGATGGAGCTCTCACTTGGATGGGGGAGGCTGCAAAGTCTCAGTCAGATCTTGGAACACTTTTGGAGGGGACTTGGTTGAGATTAACTTGAATTTTT
This sequence comes from Calypte anna, assembly GCF_003957555.1. Lineage (NCBI taxonomy): Eukaryota > Metazoa > Chordata > Aves > Apodiformes > Trochilidae > Calypte > Calypte anna. The sequence continues at coordinate 16,707,515 of NC_044259.1, read as the reverse complement.
CAAGATACTGAAAATTACTTTGTCTTCTCAGATGAAGTGATTTATTTTGTACTAACTCTTCATATAAAAAAAAAAAAAAGGATTAGTTGATGGTTTTCCTTCTGGACTAGAGCCTTTTTGTTTCATGGATTTTGAGGCCAGAGAAGATCCTGCCCCATTCCAACTTCAACTCTGCAATGGATTCCCAGGAAAGGGTAAAAAAAACAGGGTAAAAACCAAAATTATTCTTCCCGTGGACTCTCAGCACGTGGCACTCAGCATCTTAGGGACTCTGGAGTGTCCTCAAGGGGCAACTTTTGAATTCCCAGCACCCACCCCAAACCCCTCTGCCCTCTCGGGACCCTCCTGAGCATCACTCCCACCTCCCAGCTTCCCTTGGAAGAGTTCCTGCTCCCTTTCTGGAAGGCAGAGCCTCACCTGCAGTGACTTTACATGGGGACACGCCGTGGTAGGTCATTCTGCAGAGGGTGCAGAAGGCATAGTTGCAGCAGGAGCAGATGGCCATGGTGCAGCCTGGCTCCTGCATCACCGGGGTCTGGCAGCGGGGCCGCGGGCAGTACACCACGTCTGCCATCAGGTCCAGGCTGGACTGCAGCAGCAGCCGGTCGTAACGGGCAAAGAGCTGCTCCCCAACCAGCTCCTTCACCTGAGGAAAAGGGCAAAAAAAAGAGCCACGTGTGTTTCGGGGGGTCTGAGAGCTCCAGGGAAAAGCTGGGGACTGGGAAAATGGGGCACGAAGGGGATATCGGGGATGGAGAGGCTGAGGAGCTGAGAGGGTTCAGCCTGGAGAGCTCAGAGCTGCCCCCAGTTCCTGAAGGGAACCTCCAGAGGGACTTTTCATAAGGAGTATCCAGGGGAAATGGTTTTAAACTGGAAGAGAAGAGGTTTAGATCCACGTGTGTTTCTGGGGGCCTGAGAGCTCCAGGGAAAAGCTGGGAACTGGGAAAGAGGAGCATGAAGGGGATGCCAGGGATGGAGAGGCTGAGGAGCTGGGAATGTTCGTCCTGGAGAGGAGAAGACTCTAAAGGGACCTCAGAGCTGCCTTCCAGTTCCTGAAGGGAACCTCCAGAAGGCTGCAGAAGGACTTTTCATAAGGAGTATCCAGTCACAGGACAAGGGGAAATGGTTTTAAACTGGAGGAGAAGAGGTTTAGACTGGATCTTGGGAATAAATTCTTCATTAGAGGATGGGGAGAGTCTGGAATGGAGAAGTTGTGGCTGTGCCCTCCCTGGAGGTGTTCAGGGTGAGGCTGGATGAGGCTCTGAGCATCCTGGGCTGGATGAGATGCTCCCAAGGTCCCTCCCAAGCTCAGCCCCTCTATGATTCCAGGAAAAAGCCCCTACACTCCAGTTTACATTCTCCAGAAGTTCATGGCATCACTCCTGGGGGTGCTGTTTTCATCACAAATGAGGAGCATGCAGTGGGACATGAGTTCAGTGCCAGCACTGACAGAGTGGGCAAGAGATGTGCCAAGAGACCCAGCTCTGCCTCTGTCCCCACTCAGCCACACAGAGGCACAGAACTGTCCCCATGGTCACCTGGAAAGCCACCCCCTGAGCTGTGTGAAGGAGCAGAACTCTGCCCAGTCCTTACCTGGCCAGGAGTAGCAGGAGCAGAACACTTGGGCTCAGGGCAGTTGAGGCAATGGACCTGCCCATCCCTGATCTGTATTTCAAAGTAGTCCTTGAGGCAGGCTCTGCAGTAGACGTGGCTGCACTCAGTGAAGTACATGCACTCAGTGCCCAGCTTCTCAGAGAAGCAGATCCTGCACAGGTACATCTTGCTGTTGAAGCACTTCCTCCTCTGAGCCTGGTCAAAGTCCAGGATTTCCCTGATCAGGCTCGACAGGGACTCCACATCCTGCACAGCCCTTGCATCCAGGGCTTCTCCAGCTGCAGCTGCACCACCAGAGTCCTTCTCAGGAGCCCTGCTCTGCCCACCCCCTGCCTGGCACATTTTCAGCTCATAAGGGGAGGAAATATTCAGGTAACTCAGAGTTTCTTCCTTCAGGAACTGCATCCAGGCAAAGAGGACCACGCAGCCTCGATTCTCCTCCCAGACGTTGTCCAAGTGCTTGCAAAGAGCACTCAGCTGGGAAAGAAAACAGAAAAAAAACCCCAATAATTCCAGATTTCAGGAAGTTCTGAACAGCTCACAGCTCCTCTCCCTCAGTGCACATTTGGATTTCAGGCTCTGGAATTGAATCTTTACAATTAAATCCATTAAATCTAAATAAATCTTTTATTTAGCCATAAAACACACTGAAAAATGCTGCCCAGAGAGGCAAATCTCATCCCCCAGAAGACCAGCCAGCTGGAAGAGCAATGCAGCCACTTGTGCCTTAATTCCACCCCCCAGAGGGTGATGATGATGATGATCCCAAATGCTAAACCCCAAAAGCTCTGTGAAAAGGTTTTTAAGTCTTCTGCAAACCTGGGCTTGGGAGAGCCATTTCCCACTGAGGGTGAAGCTGGGTGGGGAGGTGGAGGGGTAGTCTGGAGGGAGCTCAAAATGCAGCACCAGGGGGGGCAGGAAGCAAACTGTGCACTCAAAGCTGCTGCTCTGGGGGCTTTCTGTGGCACTGCCTGGAAACAGAGTTTGAGAAACAAGAAGAAAATGAACAACCTCTTCATGACAGCACCCAGCAGACCTCCTGGCATCTGATAAACTTCTGGGTTTCCTTTGTTTTTTTTTTTTTTATTTGACCCTAAATCAACTTCTCCAGGGAGTAAAATCCTCTGGGTTTGGGTTTATGGGGTTAAATCAGTAAAACCCCACTACTGGGGAACACTGCACAAAGCAAGAACCTGGAAAGACACTCAGGGGGGGAAAAAACCAGCAGGAAATTTAATTATTCCAAACTTAATTTGGGATTAACTTAAATTACCCCAAATTCCACTCACCTCTGAGCCTGAAGCTGAAGGAAATCTCTGGCTGGGGATGGAATCACCTCCTCAGACCCAGCCCCAGCAATGCCACCAGCACAGGCTCAGCCAGGAAAACACCTTGGTAAAAAAACCCTAATTCTGGGATAGCACAAAAGTCTCCACTCACCACTCACAAAGATTTTGAAGTTTTGGGGCAACTCCAGACAAATTCTTGTTTCTCCTCCTTGGGCTGACTCTGCTCTCTTGAACTCCTCCTCATCATAGATGCTTGCCAGAGCCAGCAGCTCATCCTCCTGAGCTTCTCTGTCTTCTGAAGACATTTAAATTGTCTGGGGAGCCAACATCAGCCTCGTTAACACCTCCTGCTCAGGTCATTAATTAGGGGCACCTGCTTCAGACCACTACAGTAAGGTTTAAACCCCCCAGCAGTGATCTAAAGGCCAGGTAAAAGGTAATTAAAGTTTCTGACGGGTCAGGGAGAGCTGGATAGATTTCATTTTACAGAGAACACCTTAAAAGAGAAGTGAAAAGCCAAAAAGCAAAGTTTTAAGTGGCTGAAGAACACCCCGAGGGGGTAAAACTGCAGTGTGAGTGAGAGAGGGACCTGCTGAGAGTGTCTGAGGGGGGAAACAGGCTGAAAAACAAGGAAAAAGGAGCAGGAACAGGTCTCAGCCACTGCTAGGAACCAAAAAGCCTTATTTCTGATCGGAATTCTGGCAGGAATCAATCAGAAGCTTCAGATCCCCCCCAGGGCACTCCTACACCCGTTTGGGGTCAGAAAGCCTCTTTTAGGGGTTACCTTTTCCTGACGACCGGGCAGAGGGGAAGCTGCAAGGGCTGGGGAGAGGCTGGAGAGAGCCCCGGAACATTCCCTGGGAGGATCCAGCTCAAGGCGTGGAAAAACTCCGAGTTTCTCCTCCCCGAAGCACCTGGAATTCCATCCCCGGGATCCCCTGCAGCCAGAGACACAGAAAGGGCTCAGAGGGATCGGGGTCCTGCAGGGAGCAGACAGAGGGGATCAGAACGAGCTGAGCTCCTCCTCCTCGGGTCGGTTTGCTGATTTGTTGTTGTTATTATTATTATTATTATTATTATTATTATTATTATTTAGCGGCAGACGGTGGGTGCTGTCTGGGAGCTGCCAATGGGGCTGAGCCCGGAGCTGGGTAAAGACCCCAGAAAACCCCCATAAAAAAACACAGAAAACCCCCAGAGACCCCCCAGAAAACCCCTCCAGAAGCCCCCCAGAAAAAGCCCAGAAAACCCAGTAAGCCCCCCAGAAAAAGCCTAGAAACCCCCCCAGAAAAAGCCCCCAGAAAACCCTCATAAAAAGCCCAGAAACCCCCCCGAGACCCCCCAGAAACCCCCCAATAAGCCCCCAGAAAAAGCCCAGAAAGACCCCAAAAACCCCAGAAACCCCCCATAAAAACACCCAGACCCCCCCCCCCCCCCAGAGATCCCCCCTAATGCTGCTGCAGCCCCCATGCAGAACACGATTCCCGGCCCTTCCCAACCAGCAGAAAAACCAAAATACCCGAAAAACCCCGGAAATAAATCACGATTTACCGAGAAAAGCCCCAAACCCGGGGTCAGGCTCAGGGCTGTAACCCCCAGACCCATCCCCTCACCGAAGGGCTCTGCCCCGACACCCCCTACCCCACCACATCCCTCTGGGGGCTCCGGGCCGCCTCCCGTCCCCGGCGTTACCTGATCCCGGTACCGGCCCGGTACCGCTGGGACCCGGCGGGACGGAGCGGGGCAAGAACCCGGAACGGGCCCGGAGGCCAAGGGAGCCCCGGCCCCACCGCTCCCAACTGCGGCGACAGCGCCCCCAGCGGGCGGGAGGAACAACAGGAGGGCAGGGAGTGGGGGGGGGGTCTTGGGGGGGGCTCAGGGGGGGTTTGGGGGCTCCTCCGGGGGGCTTCATATGGGGGGGTTCCTCCAGGGGGGTCATCGGAGGCTTCCTTGGGGGGGTTCTTTCGGGGGGGGTTGAATGAGGGGGGTGACCATCGGGGAGGTCTTCCGGGAGGACTGATGGAGGGTAAAGCCCCCAGAAACCCCCCCCAAAGAAACTCAGAGACCCCCCAGAAAACCACGCAATAAGCCCTCCAGAAAGACCCCCAGAGAGCCCTTCTTTGGGGGGTTCCTCCGGGGGGGTTCATCAGGGAAGGAGCAGTTATCAGGGGGGGGTCATCAGGGGGTTCCTTTGGGGGGCTCATCGGGAGGTTCCTTCGGGAAGGGTTCTTCTGGGGGGTTCCTGCGGGGGGTGTTTATCCGGGGGGGTTCATCAGGGGGGTGTCATGGAGGGGGCTCCACAGAGGAGCTGTGGCTGCTCCATCCCTCTCCCAGCCCAGCTCGGATGGGGCTTGGAGCAGCCTGGGCTGGGGGAGGTGTCCCTGACCATGGCCCAGGTTGGGACTGGGTGATCCCAAAGGTCACTTCCAGCCCAAACCATTCCATGATTAACATGGTCTGCAATTAAGAGACCTCCCCCCATCCCATCCCTCCCAGCCCCCCCCTTCTCCCCCTCCCAATCAGCACCAGAACCCGGTGATCCAGTAGAATCCAGTGCATTTATTTCTTGCAATGTCTGAGGGGCAGCAGGGGCTCAGCTTTGGGTTTTTAACACAGACAAAGTCAGGGCTGCAAGTTCAGTGACAAATCATTGTATAAAGCTCAGAGAAATAATAAAAATAGCCAAATCAGTCAAGTGTTTCTTTTTCTGGGGAAAAACAGAAAAAAAACCCCAGCCAAACCCCAAGCATTCCAATGAAGGCCTCGTAGCAGCAAGCAAAGCCCCTGCAGGAAGAGTTAAAAAGTCAGAATTGCAGCTGAAATACCAAATCCTCCTCATTTTCTGGGAGCTGCTGCTTGAAGCAGAGAGAGAGGAACCCCCCAGGCTCTGGGCAGGCAGGGGGTGGTCAGGAACAGAGCTCTGGGGCACCTGGGGCTCAGCTCCTGTCCCACACACCCCAAAACAGGACCCCAGCAAACCTGGTGTGAGGGGGAGCTGGGGAAGTGCAAACCAGGGCAGGAGCTAAAGCTGGAGGAGGGGAGCAGAGGGAAAAGGGGGTGAGGGGCACTGAAAGGGGACAGACAGGGAGCAAACAGCTCCCAGAGGCTGCTCCCCTGAAGTCAGACTCCCCCTGGGCATGGAACATGGAGCAGCTGCTTCTGGGTGTTCCTGCAGGCCTGGTGAGAACACCCAGAAATGGTCAATTCAGTCTGAACAGCAGGAAAATTGTGGCTGCTGGTGGGAGGAGTGAAGCTGCCCCCGTGTTCTGACCCCAGGCACTCACCAAACCTCTCCAGAAATGCCCCAAAAACGCTGGGGGGGCTCCAGGTGGGATTCAGAACGTACGAAGCTGACAACTTAAAGCTTTATTGTAAGTTTGCAATAATAATAATTAATAATAATAATAATTAATATAAACAAGTGCTGGAATTCAGTCAATGTCCATCTCAGGGAGCTTCTTCTCAGGGGCAGGGGGCTCAGCAGCCTCGGGGGCCTCTCCCTGGCCCTCCACTGGTCCGTTGGGTTCAGCTGCTTTCTGCTCCTCCTTGGGGAGCTCCACTCTGGGTTTGGGTTTTGTGACAATGGGGTTGCAGATACCTGTCAGCTCCTGGGAAACAGGGGGAAGAAACTCTGTTAGAAGAGCAGGGAGGAGAAGAAGGGTCTGGAGAAGTTCTGGGTGTGTGGCCTGAGGGGAGAACTGCTCAGTCTGCACCTCCCTGAACGGAGGGGCAGTGAGGAGGGGGTTGGTCTCCTCTCCCCAGTGCCAGGACAAGAGGAAGGGGCCTCAGGGGGCACCAGAGGTGGTTGGGATGGTCTGAGACCCATGGGGGATCTGTGAGCTGAGGGGCAGGGTGTGGTGATGGCTGTGGCAGTGGGTGAAGAGTTGGAGTCCATCACCTCAGAGGATTTCTACAGCCAAACCAAAACAATCCTGTGATCCCATCACCTCAGAGCTCTTTTCCAACCGAACCAAAACAATCCCATGGTCCCAGGACCACCTCAGAGCTCCTTTCCAAGCAAAACAATCCCCTGATCCCAAGGCAGGACCTCAGAGATCTTTCCCAGCCCAAACCAAACCCCATGATCCCCAGATGCTCTCTCTACCTCCTCCTGTGCTTGAACCTCCTGCTCCAATCAACCTCAGGCAGCACCAGGGGGGTGTTCAAGCTGAGGACTGATGTTTCCCACCCCCCAGCCCCAAGTCTGACAGACAAACACCCAACCACTCTCCTCCTGTTACAGATTTCTCACCTCAGAGTTTTCCTCTGACCACAAACAACTCGACCAGGAGTGAATCATGTAGGAAAAAACTTACTTTAGTTTTAGCTTGGATGTCTTTAGCTTTCACAACGGGGTCCAGAGTGAGGCTTCTCTTGTTCTGGAGATTCAGTTTATTGTTCATCCACTCCATTGCTTCATTTGCACTCTTCTCCACTTTTGCCACCTCTGCCTCATCCAGGTGGTCATACTGCTCATCCTGAAACACCCAAACCAACACCAGCTCTGCACACACTGCCTCAGAACACGACTTGGGGGTTCATCTCAAACTCTGAGCAGCAAACTGTCAGGAGGACCAGGCAGCCCTCCTCATTAGCAGAGTAATTAAGCTGCTGAGCCACAGCTCTGACCAAAGAGCTGAAATTCTCCTATTGCTGGCACTTCCCTCCCACCAGGAAACCAACACCTGGTGAAAATCTCAGCAGCCTCTGAAGCTGAAAACGCAGCAGACATCAAGAGCTCAGCAGGAGGTCTGTGCCACAGCCCTGCATCTGATAGATCCAGTGTGGAAATGGAAATACCTTTGCTTTGAATGCCTGGACAGCTTTCATGTACTGCTGAATTTGCTTCCCCAAGTCCTCAAATGCTTTTGGTCTTTCCTCTGATTCCTGAAATCTTGCTTGAATAGGTTGACCCAGAGCCTGCAACAAAAATCCCAGAGGCATCAGGAGCCAAGCAGCACCTCAGTCAGGTCCTCTGACACCTTACAGGGCACCTCAGCTCTTCTGAGCTCCTGGGAGCTCCTGCTCTCCCTGACACTCCCCATTCCCTCAGTCCTGGGGGTGTGGGATCCACTGGAGCTCCCCAGGCCATGGAGTCTGTAAGCAGGGCTGAGCTCTCTGAGCCCTGGCAGCTCCCCAGGCTCAGCAGCTCCCACTCACCTTCAGCTCTGTCAGTTTATCAATGTAGATCTGCTTGGGTTGGTCTTCCCCATCTTCATAAAGCCAGTTCTCTGTGTCCTCCAGCTTCAGGGTGAAGCTGTTTCGATCCTGAAGCACCAAGTGAGAGGGAAGAGGAGGGTGAGATGCTGGGGTCAGGCAGCAGGTGGGATTCCCAGACAGCTGGGACCTTTCTGGAAGGGCTGTATCCCTGGAATCCTGCCTGAAACTCTTTGCCCTCTTTCAGAGTAACATACTCTTCAGTGTGGCTTTGGGGTAGAGAGCAGGACCAGAGCACTGACACCCAGAGTTCAGAGCAGCACTGACACATAAGATATTTACTCCTTTTTTTTTTCCCCCTTCTTCTCCCTTTTCACATTTGGATCATCCCTGTAGGAGCATTTCTGACCACAGAGCAAGAGACTTCTCCTTACCCCAGGTGCCCCCAGCTGAGCTCTGCTGCAGGCAGCATCCTGGCAACTCTCCCACCATAACCAGTGGAGAACTGGTCAAGAGTTTGGAGTCATTCACCTGACTCATGCAGTCACCTCACAATTGTATTAATTACACCCCAAGCTCATTTAGTGCACCAGGGAAAGCTAATTAGCAAGACCAAGGGATTTCCAGGTGCCCTGCTCAGACACAGCTCCCACATTAATCCCACCTCTAGGGAGGGTTAAGCTTTCACTGAATTCTTTTTTTTTATAATCTTAAACTAATTCTAAAGATTGACAAAACAGCCAAAACTGAACAGGTGGCCTTAAAATGATTGTACAAATGTCCCTGCTCCTCAGTCTGAAAGCAAAAGCATCTTAATTGCAACTGCTCTGGAAACCAACATGCAATAAATACATCCTGGGGAGCATCTGCTTGGACTCAGGCCACACTGAAAAGGTTCTCTTCAGAGCCAGAAAGGTTAAAATAAAATAAAATAAAATAAAATAAAATAAAATAAAATAAAATAAAATAAAATAAAATAAAATAAAATAAAATAAAATAAATAAATAAAATAAAATAAATAAAATAAAATAAAATAAAATAAAATAAAATAAAATAAAATAAAATAAAATAAAATAAAATAAAATAAAATAAAATAAAATAAAATGTACTTCTCAATATTTCAAGCCTGAAAACCCAGTCTAAGCAAACACAGTGCATGAGACAGGGCAGGAAAACACAACTGTTCACTGCAACAGAATAAACTGGGAACACAACCCAGGCAGAGCTGCTCACCTCTTCACCCACAAACTTCTCATAAATGCCACAGAGTTTGTCTCTCATATCATACACATATTCTTCCACTGCATTCTTGGCATCATTCCTCTCTTTCTCCAGCTTATCCTGCATGATCATTTTACCCTGGGAACACATGGTCAAGATTAGTTGGCTAAAAAGCTGCAGTTTACATGGTGCCTGATACATTTAGCAGTTAATTCACCTATTGCCAGGAAACCCCTTGTTAGCAAAGGCTCAGGTCAGGCCACAGACCTGACACAGCTCTTGTCAACATGAATAAAAACTGATTTCAGTTTGGGGGGAATCCAGGACAGAATGATCTTGTTCCACTTCAGAAACCTTCACCCCAGTGGCAGCAGCCAAGGAGCACTTTGCAACTGCAGCTGACTTTGGAAAAGATAAAATAACCAAAACCCCACCCTGGGAAGTGCCTGTCCAGCAGGAGAGCTCTGCTGAAGAGCAACAACAGACCTGGGGCACTGCAGCTCAGCTCAGAAAACCTCACTTTTTTTTTATTTTCACCATTTCTTGATCACCTTTAATGAACAGCAGAATTTCTGGAGGCCAAGCAGGGCTTTTTCCCTCCTGCTCAGGTAGGAGTTTACCTCATTCTCAATGAACAGGTTCAGCATATCCCTCCCTATCTGCCACACCAGCTGGTTCTCAATGGGCAGGTCCACTGTGGTGGTCTTGACTTTGGCCTTCTTGGCTTGAGGTGGCTGATCCACTTTCTTGTCTTTGGAGTCAGCCTGAGAAGTCTGCAAGAAAAGAAAACCAAACAACCCAATGCCAGGTGAAACCAGCATCACCAGTCAGCTCAAGCTGAGAAAACAAGACTGAGAATAACAGAAAAAGCACTGAGTTAGAGCACCTCAACCTCAGAACTGCACTGCCCCTCACTCTGACACTTCAGGGGATGAAGTCAAAGAAAATCCAACTCCTGACCTGACCTTTTTGGGGCCCAGAGGTTGGGGTGTAAAGTGTTAAAATACCAGAAAAGTGTTTTATGGGGTAAGTTACTGAAAACCAACTGATTATTCCTTCCATCAGCAGGAGAGTTCCCTCATTTCATCAGCACCAGGTCACCTGACAGCTCTGCAATTATTCATGTCTGTCCTTCAAAAGCTCTCCTCACAATAGGAGCTCCCAATATACTCAAATAAAAGCTTAATTTCCAGAGCCAGGACAAAGGCAGCAGCTGGGCTCACCCCTACCTGAATTCCCCTGGCAGAAAAGAGAAGTTTCAGGCAGATGTTTTTGTTACCTCCATTTCTTCAGACTCTGCTTTGCTGTCAGGCTGGGGCTGCTGCTGCTCTTCAGCCTTTTGGTGCTCCTCCTGGTCCACCTGCATCTTCTGGAATTCACCAAGAGATCCAGTTTGACACACAAACAACACATGCAGATCCCTGCCTCCATTCCTGTGCTCAGCACTTCACTTGAACCTCAACTTCTTTGGGCAACAGAAAGAGAACTGAAGCAGTCTCAAGGTATAAAGAAGCTTCCAGTCTTTGCTTAAGTAACAGCTCCCTGCTTGCATGATTAATAAATTCACCTCAGCCTGTCCTTAATCACATCTTCCTAATTTAATTGCTGAACACCTCTACTAAATCTTTAAGCTCCCTCCTACCATGATTAAGAAATTCACCTCAGTCTGTACTTAACCACATCTTCCTAATTCAATTTAAAAACATCTACTAAATCTTTGCCTTTAAACCCTCCCAGAACTCAGGGGCTGAGTGTGCTTCATCACAAAACCATTTTTCTAAGCAGGAACCAGCACTGAAGTCCATTACCTCTTCCTCTTTCCCATGCTGATCTGTTTCCATTGGCTCCTCATTCTCCTCAGACTTATGAACCTCCACTAAAGATGCACTTGAAACACTGAAGATCCCGTGGATGTTTACTCTGACTTTGACCTTCACCTTTGAGCTGGATCCATCAGTCTGAGGTGTGACCTTCTGCACCAGGAACTGAGCTGAGCAACCCCAGAGAGAAAACAAACAAGCAAACAAACAAACCAACACCCTTTGATTAACTTCACCAGAACCTGACTTGCTGACAGCAGATCCCTGCAAAGCACTCAGAGATATCAAAGACAAACAATTCAGGTTTTTAGTCAGCACTGCTGGGATACACAGCTCCTACAAGCCCTCCAGCTGCCAAAGCTGGTGCTACATGGATCAGCTCAGAAGATGGCACAGTTCAGAGCATGGCCCTGCCAGGTTTGCTCCAGTATTAAAAGATTTTAATTAATTCTTTACTTGTCCATAAACTTCATGGCACACCCCTCATGTCACTGCAGATCCATGACTCCAGAAACCCATCCCCACAGCATTCTGAGGAGGTGGCACTTTCCAGACAACATAACTGGAGAAAAGGAGTCCCAAAGCACACACAAAGATGCTCATTGAAGTTTAAAGGTAGAGAAGGGGCTTTACCTATAGCAGGATCAGGGTAAGGCAGCTCCTTGGGAGAACTGTAATATGCCTCAAGGGTGAAGGGCTCCTTCCTGTAGAACGTGAGCACCTTGGAAAAGGGAGCAGGATGGTTCTTGGGGAAGACCTCACAGTCACTGTAACAGCAAACAACTTGTTCAGTGTGAGGGATAATGCTGAAGTGAGAAGCTCTCTGGGCACTCTTGCAGCTTTAAGTGACAGAAAAACAAGTCTCCTAACCTTTTAAGTTAAAGTAAGAGCCACAGAGGAAGTGCTAAAGCACCATCCATCTTTCTTTGTTTTCTACCCCCATGAACTTCAGAAAAAGCATCACAATTAGGATGTTAATTGCTTTCAAAGTGTCATTTTCTCCAGCTTGCCATCAGTTGGCTCTTTTTAAGCTGCTTGTCCTCATGCAAGAAGGTGAAAACTTTCCTTTTTACCTTAGCCCATCCTCTGCTGGTGAATTCCATCTTAAGGAAATGGGGTAGAGAATCAGATCTGTGATGGAGAACTCTCTCACTTTGAAGGCTGGGGACAGAATTGCACACTGCAAGAGCACAAGAGCCACAGTCAGACTTCAGGAGAAAAGTGAATTCAGCAAGCAGCTCCTCATGCTTCATCTGTACAGTTATTTATCCCAGGATAATCCTCCTGGGCTTGGGATCTGCACAGCAAGCCCTGGGAGCTCCTGTGTCTCCTTGCTTCATTATTTAACAGTTTTCACAGCAGGAGTGCTCCAAAAAGGCTTTTCCTTGTTAAACCTGGGCCCTGAGAGGAGTCTGGAGGGGGAAACATCAGCACCAGAGCTTTCCCAGCTCCCAGGCAGAGCAGAAGCAGGGGAGATGTTTCACTGAGCAACCTGCACTGATCCACTGAGAGGGGCTTCAGCAAGAGCACAAAGGGCTCACTCAGTGCAGCCATTCTTCCAAACCCTTTCCTGAAGCTTCTTCAACTCTATTCCCCAGCACACAGGAAGAATCTGCTGTGTTTCCAGTGCACTCTGGCTCAAACATTCACAGAGCTCAGTCAGAATACTCCCAGCCAGCACCACACAGCCCTTGTTACCTGCAGTGCACAGCCTCGTGCAACAGCCTCATCTGCATTCAGAGTTGTGCTGACTTCTTTGCCAAAGAATTTACTGATCTTCTCTTTTACAGCAGGGATCCTCGTGGTGCCACCAACTATCTCCACTGCATAAATATCCTCCTTCTTCAGCTCTGGAAAAAACAAAAAAAAAACAGAGTCAGGACACCAGTTTTTACACATCAAATGCTTCTGGGTTACAGGAATATCCTGGCACTGTGAAACTACAAGGTTTTCACTAGACCAAGCATTGTTCCAAGCTCAGGATGGCTCTGAGCAGCAAGAATTTCACATTTTAGCTTGTGTGAAAAGGTTTAAAAGCTCAGGAAGAAGTGCCTGGCTGCACCAGGTCATTCTGAGCAGTGGGATTGTCCTCAGGACTGCCTCTCCCCCATGCCCACACTCACTGGCCTGCTCCAGCACGCTGCGGAGGGGAGGTTCAACTCTGCCCAGGAGCCCTTCACACATCTCCAGGAATTTGCTCCTGTGGGAAGAAGTCAGAGACCAAGCTGTAGCAAACCAGGGGTTAATACTGCAAACACAACAGGGTGCCAGAGCTGAAGGATGAAGCTTTTAACCACATGCTGCAGCCTGGCTCTTATTTGGTATTTTCTCCCAAACTTGGTTCCAGTAATCCAACATTCCTGACCCACTGAGCACTCTCTGAGCAGCAACCACCCTGCTCTGACACTTCCCACCAGCTCCAAAAAACAGCATTTTGTTCTTCTTTTCTTGAGGGAAGCAGCCCAGGGGCAGTCTGAGCTCTGTAAGCAGGTGTTACCTGTTCATTGTCCCAGAGACATCAATGTCATTCATGAAGCACTCAATGTTCATTGGCAGATCAGAGGCATTTGCACTCATCAGTTTCTTCAGTTTTTCACACTCCTGGTAGAGCCTCAGCAGGGCCCTGATCTTGGACTTGATGTCCAGTTTGTACTTCTTGCCAAATTCTTCACAAAAATATTCCACCAGCACCTCATCAAACTTCCTGCCTCCCAGTGTTGGATCAAATGATGTGGCAAGAACCTGAAAAAACAAACAAACCAACCAAAAAAAAATGGAACTCCAGTGAGAGCAGAGTTTGTCATTGCTTCAGTGAAGTTAATTAGCAATTAATGTCAAGCTGACATTAGAGATTCAAAATGCTGCTGGGGAGAGAACCACCATTACCAGGGACACATCCTGGCAGCTGCACAAACATCAAACCTCCTTGGGAATGGTAAATCTCACAGGAACTGCAGCACACACAGACAGGAGGAGAAAAAAACCAACAGAAAGACAAAACATCTGCTCTCCCAGATGCTAAAAAGCTGCCCTGGGCACTCAGCCTTTCTGCAACAGCTTTAAAAAGAACTTTAGGAAGAGAGGGCAAGGCTCAGGAAGACAATCTGTCCAGTCACCTGTACTGTAAGCAGAGTTTCCAAGCCCTGCTCAGCCACTGTCAGCATGAATCATTCCCCACTTTAATATTTGATGCCTCCTAAGGCTGGAACATGACTACACCAAGCTAAAAATAAAACATGCAGAGAAGAAATGTTATGAACTCCTCTGACAAACAGCCATTCACTTTTTGATGCTCTGCAGCCCAGCCACCTCAGCTGATTCTGGTTTTTTCAACACCTTTATTTATTTGCTTTTAGGAACAGAAACTCATAAAAGCATTAAAAATATTCCCTAAACTCCTCCAGCCTGGTCCCTGCTGTGCTTTACCTGCCTGGCTGTCCAGCTCTCCCTTCCATACTCCAAAGCATCCCTTCAAACTTGGAAACCACAGAAGAATTGAGAGAAATCAAGAGAAAAGAAAAAAAGGTGGGTGCCATTTCCTCACAAGAACCAAGAGAACTCCAGGAAAACTGATGTTCTCAGAACTCTTGCCTTCACTTCCCCACCCCATGCTTCACAAGTGGTGTTGGGTTCTGCAGCTAAGTTATTGGAACTGTTAAAATCCAGGTGGCAATCTTAAAAGAGACAAGTGGGAAATGATGGCATTTGCTGGAAAACAGGAATGCTTTGGCAACCTGCACGTGGTGTTTGTCACTCACAGCATCCCAGGAACTCCTGTGTTAATGCTGCATCTCCTGACTGAACCAGAGCACCCTCTGGAAGCAGCAGTCAGTATGATCATTTCTGAACAGACCATTTATTCCAGGTGTTTTAATTCTTTTCCAAAGTCTGCTGATTAAGGCAACTTTGCTTCCTCAGAAGCTCTCCAGTCCCCTGCCCTAACTCCAGCCAGGCTCTCAGCCTCTCAGAGGCCACCCCAGGGACTGGTGAACATTTCTGCTGGTAATGAAAATGGAAGCATAACAAGCTGCTGACCTTCAGCTTCCCTTTGTTGAATGCACAGACAGAAACCTGATAGGCAGAGTGCCCCATGTCCACAAACACAACGTTCCGGGGCTTCTCCTCCAAGGCAGGAAGGTCTTGCTTATAGATTCCATAGGCAAGGGCAACTGCACAGGAAGGAGAGTCAAGAGAGAGGACATTTAGGTTTGTCATTCCTGAAGAAATAAAACAACATTAGCACTTCCTCTGACTGCTCAAGCTGCAGAAGCTGATGATCAGACAGCTCATCTGACCCCTACAAAAGCAGCAGGGATTCAGGAGGGTGATGGAGCAGAGCTGGGAGGTGAGGTGAGGCAGAGGGGAATACCTGCAGTGGTTTCATTGATCAGCCTCAGACAGTTGAGCCCAGCAATCTGGGTAGCATCCATCACAGACCTCCTTTCTGCATCTGTGTAGAAACAGGGGACCTGCAAGAGGATCAGAGAGCTCAGGTTCCCCTTTGGAAGAGCAAAGAGTCACAAAAACGTGTGGAGGGACTCAGCAGAGAACAGCTGAGGTGGCTTTCAAATCAGGGTGCATGTCAGTTGCAATTAAAAAAATAAAACCCCACCTTTTTGTTACTTGTGAACCTTTGCCACTCATTTTAGGAGCTTAGGAACATCATTTACACTGCTAATTAGCAGGAATTTGAGTCATTTTACCAGCAGTAGTTTGGAAGGAGAGGTGCAAGACTTGGATTTAAACAGAGAAGGCAAACACCTGAATATCCAAGTTTAATGGGCAGTTTAATGCTGCAATCTTTGTTTCCAGGTTGTGACACCACCCAAACATGCAGGTTTGGTATCTTCCCTGCTGCCAGATACTCACAGAAACAACACAGTCAACCACAGGCTTCTTGAGTGCATTCTCAGCAGTCTCTTTGAGTTTGGTGAGCAGCATCCCTGTCACCTGCTCAATTGTAAAGTTTCTTTCCTCTTCCATGTACATGGCCTTCAAATAAAGATTGGGGACATGTTACACTACAGCAGGAACCCAGGCACCACAACCACACACCAGGAACACCTGCAGCAAGCAGCCTTCACTAAAAGCAAGCTTAAAAACCCAGACAACCTCTTCTGAGAGCTCAGCTTGGGGGCAGGAGCTGGGACTGCACACTGAAGAATTCCCAAACACAAAGCTCTCTGCACACAGAGATTTCCTGCTGGAATCTCAGTTGCTAGGCAATGCCCAGGATGCTTTCCTCCCTCCTGCTCTGGAGCAAGTTCATCAGTCACTGCTAAAACCCAAGCCAGTTCAGCCAGTGTTGGAAGAGACAAGTTTTTATCCCCTGGAATGCTAAGCTGACATCTTGCACCCTTGCAGCTCTATCAGGAGAGCAGATAACAAGCAGGTTGGTCTCCCAGATTCACCATGGAGCAAAGGAAAGCAAGCACTGCTCCAGCAGCTTGTGGGGAACTGGCTTTGCCAGGCAGAGAAAACTGTGTAGCTGTAAAACCACCTGGAGAGCTCACCTGCAGCCTTACTGCTTTATCCCCTGCTGAAGGGAACAGAAACCACAGCAAGCAGGCTCCAAATAAAGAGATAAAAGGAAATTTGATCAGTTTCCTCCCCTGGCTGCTCCTCAGACATGCCAGACTCACCTTGATGCCAGTTGAGCCTGTTGGCAGCTGGACAAGTTCATAGGCAAGGCTTGCTTTTTCAGCTTGAACAAAGGGATCTGAGAATGCACGACCATGAAACCTTTTAAAACTTTGTACTGTATTCTTTGCATTTGAAATAACCTAGAGGAAAAGAAATCTTTAATACAAGGTGTCAGGGGAACACCTGAATCTCAAACAGAAGACAAGGGGTTTGTTCTCATGCTTCTCCTGACAGGAGTATTTTTGTCACTTGTGCCTCAGGAGTACCAGGTCAGGGACTCTCAGGGAGCAGACAGGGATTTGTATGCTAGGAAACTGAGCCAAGATTTATTAAAAATCAATTTGAAAGTCATTTAATTCTCTGAGAGCATCTTTAGGATACTCTTAAAAACAAAACAAAAATAATTAGTCAAATGTCTTTCCCATTTCCCTGTTTCCTATCCCCCTCCCTCTCCACTGTCCCTCTGCCAGGAATTTCCCCATAACACCAAGACCCAAACTCCAGGATCATCACACCCACGTGGCAGCCAACACACAGATATTCTCACTAAACACCTCAAGGACCTCACCACGAAGCTTCACAAGTCAGGAGGGCCCCAAGAGGATGCTGCCAACTTGATTTAACTGATCAAAATGTAGGTTGCCTTTTATTAAGAGCAGAGATGAGTGCAAATGTGGGGAAAAAAACCTGAAAAACCACTGTGCTTTCTTTTCAGATACTGGAATTATACTTGGTTAGCTCTGTCATTTAGATGAGACCAAGACACACACTGAGAAAAGCAGAGGACTGGCACAGCAGACAAGCACTGTACCCCACAGCATTTACCTGGGCTGCAGTTTCAGTCAAGTTCCTGTTTCCTAAATAACCTGGGTGTGATTTTCTGTCAGTTTGATTTCTGGAGGACACAGCTCATCTCTGCTGGGTCTCTGTGCCATGAATTTTTTAAGCTAAGCTGACACTCAACACCAGAAACAACATCTGTGTTTAGTTTGAGTGCAGCTCTTCTCTTCTTGGTTGTACCAAGTCATTTGTGTACTCCAGATAATGACTCTTCAGACATCTCTGGGTATTTTAGGCTAAGAAAACCCAAGTCTTTGAATAGCCACTTCCTGTAGAGGGCTTAAAAAAAAGAAAATCCTATTTTCTAGGGGCCTCACAGCAACACAAGGAGTGACACAGCAGGATCCAAACCAGCACCACTTCTTGTCAGTCCTGAGCTCACCTTTACCTGCCTACACCAACAGCAACTCCAAAGTCCAAGCAACAACACCCAGGAGAGGCAGTCAGGTTGTAAGGCAAGAAAGCAGTATGTGTTGACACCCCAAAACATCCTCTTTCTGCCCAAATTATGCACTTGGTGGAATTTTTCTATAGAATCTGGCCACAGAACTAGAAGAGAACACAACCTGGAGCAAGCTCAGGTAGGACAAACCACTCCTGCTTGGCTTTAGAACTTACACCTGCAATCTAACCAAGAAAAATCAGTATTTACCAGCATTTCTGAAGAGGCAAAGATTATTTTTGGGCACAATTCATTATTCTCAGCCACCAACCCTGAGCCTTCTCCCCAAGATGACCAAGTTCTGAGCTAAGCCCAGCTGCTCACCAGAGCCACCACCAGGAAGCCAGCTCCAAAATCTCTCATTTTCCCTGATAAAAGACCCACAAAAGCAGCTACTGAAGGTGCTTTTTTCCCCAGCCTGCTTTGGTGCTCACCTGGCTTTTAGCTGCAGCCCCAATGGAGCGATTCTTGGGCCCAAAGGAGATGCATGATCTAAAAAGGAGGAGAAAGGGCTCAGTTTAGTAACTCTGAGGTAGAACTGCACTGCCAATCTCTGCTGATAATATTAATTTGGGTAGAGGTAATTAAACCAGTCTTTGGAGCCCTAAAAAAGCTGGTCAGTCACTGAAATACATGAAATATTCTGTGAATTCTGGAAAGAAACTCTAATTTGGTTAAACTCTAATTTTGAACTCTAAATAGAGATAAAGCAGCAGTGTCCCCACTGCACCAAACCCATGTTCCCTCCTGCTGCTTCAGGTTCTGCACCTGGGTAAGAAAAAGACCCCTTTTCTCTCAATAATTACCCTGATACCTGAGCCCCTCAGAGAGAAGCAGTTCATTAATAATACAGGAAGCATTCAGGAGGAATACAGGAGGTAAAAGAGGTATTATGGAAATGATTCCTAGGTAGCTTTTCTGTTTTAAAGCAAACCCTTCAAAGGCAAAACCTGGAAGGAAAGGTTTGATCTTTGTGAGCTCCATCTGCACTCACTGAAATAAAGTAGATTACAGAAGAAAAAAAAAAAAAAAAAAGTCATGTTTTACTTTAAACTACTCTGTGACAGCTTAAAGTTCTGAAAAATAATAATTAAAAAAAAATAATCCCCTTTTCTGGAACAATCTCTAGTCTGAGGTCTGGAACTGCTCTAACAGGAGCTGTTCCACACCAGGACTGGAGTGAGATAATTGCACTGAGTTTTTATCTTCATCCAATTTATCAAAACCAAATCAAACAGGAGCCACCCTGAAGCAGCTCCTGCACCAGAACTGACATTTCTGAAGGAACCTTATTACTGGGAACAAAAGATTCAGGAGCAAAGAGGGAGGAAGTTCTGTGCTCTGCAGAGCCCTAAGGCTCATGCGAAGGGAACAGGAGCTGCAGAGCAAAGAGCTAAAAACCTAATGAGCCCTGAGCAGGAAGTTGTTAATTGGCTCTGGTCTCCAGGAAGGAATTAAGGCAGGAATATTAATTGTTGCTTTTCTCCAGGACCCCAGAAAAGTCTCCAGGACCCCCAGAATTTCTCCAGGACTGATGGGATGGCTCTGCTCCCAACCCTTCTCCCCAGTTAGCCCTGCAGGGAGCCAGCAGAGAGCAGAGCTCCTGGATGTCAGGAGGGAAGGAAGGAAGGATTTAACCAGGGTTAACTCACTAAATACAAATTATAAAACAGTCTATGATTTACTGGAAGTTGAATTATTAACCACAGCCTTTCAGGGCAGCAACACATAAGCACTGAGTAGGTCAGGGGAGGCCTCATGGAGCAACTCCAGCAGAGCTTTGGGCTTTATGTCACCTGTACCACCCAAGTGCTGTGTTCAAAAGGCTTTATTTTACTAACACAAAGCATTACATTAACACCTATTTACTAATCCTACCCAAAACCTGGGTAACATCATAAAAATAACGTGTTTAACCCTGAGCATGAGCTGCTTCCTGAGGAAACCCATCACAACACCTCCATCAACAAACGCTGAGCACAGAGATTTCCCATCTGACTTTCAGTGCCAGGCAGACACTTAAAAGTCATGAAGAAATTCTTTTAAAAAAATATGTTTCTTTACAGACTGGTTTTCTGCAGTCCCTGAAAGCAGCACTTGGAGATGAAATCCTGCAGAAAAAGCTGCCATTTTCATTATGCTTTTTTTTTTTTTCCCCCAGTTTCACTTCAGCCTTTCATAACTGAATTATTTCCTGACAGATGCTTTGTGTCAGGCACTGGGTATAGCTTGTCCCCTTCAATAAGGGAGATTTGTGCTCATATCTCAAACATGATTTAAAGCAGAGCCTCCATTCCCTGAGGGTCAGAACCTTGGTGTTATTGGAAGACTGCTTTGAAATACTTCCCATTAAATACTTTCCTAGTACATCTGATGTTTAGGCTTCCCTATTATTGTGAACATTCAGGAGCAGCCCTTGCTCCAGCACATGCACAGCATTACAAATGTCCATTTATTCATAACAGGCACACAGAGCTGAGGTACTGCCAAATGAGAAGCAAGGTCATTGTATGCTTCTGGCCTTTTTCAAGAGGAAAGGGGGGGTCTGAAAGTAAAGAAAAAAAGAAAAAATTGTCTTCCCAGGGCACCTATTTCTTTTAAATTAAAAAATAAAGCTATTCTACATTTAGCAAGCTGTAGAAACACTTTTAAGACAGCTTCCCAAACAGCTCCCTTCCAGGTTTGATGTGGGGGCAGCTCCTTTTCCACTTTTTTTTTTTAATTAACAACTCATTCTTAAAAGAACTTTATCCCAGCTCCCCCCCTCCTTCCCAGCATCTTCCTCATTAAAAATAAACAGCACATACTTCCCTGGAGAAATGTCTTGGGAGACCTATTTATATAAGCCGAGTGGCAACAGACTTGGGAGAGGAGTAATGTGCTTGGAGATCAAGTTGGGCAGCAAATCCCTCTGCCAGGGACAGGAGATGCCCCAGGCTCTGCTGCTCATTCACATCCCACTGCCCCATCCCACACCTCAGCAACCCAGGCTCGATGGGAGACTTTAAAAAAAAAAATAAATGAGGACTCAAAAAGGATTCTGGGGTTTTTGTGTGGTTTTAGGGGGCTTGGGGGGGAGTTTGGGGTTGGGTTTTTTGGTTTACAAAGACACAGAGGCTGAAGGGAGGCTGCTAAGGAGCTTTCTAAGCTGAGGCAGCATCAGGCCAAGGGGCTCAGCACCAGCTCAGGATTCACCTGCACCGAGGGCTTGGACTGCAGGAGAAAAACATGGAATGTTTTGAGGGTGGAAAGGACCCCAAGGATCACCCAGTTCCAACTCTATGGATGGGGACATCTCCCCCAGCCCAGGCTGCTCCAACCTGGGCAGGGAGAGGGATGGAGCAGCCACAGCTCCTCTGGGAAGCCTGGATCGAGGTCTCAGCATCCTCACTGGATCAGGGAACTTCAAACCACGGCCCGGCTGCTTCTTCTTACACCTTCCCGCTCCCTTATTTTAATTTATTTTATTTATTGCTATTTATTTTATCCCTTATTTTATTCATTCCTACTATCCTGATGATAACAATAACCCCCCGCCTCAAGCTGCTCCAACCCAGGAGGGTCCAGACCCAACACTTCAACCCCGCATTGGGGGTTCTTTATTTGCCAATTAACCAACCCGAACCGAACCGGGTCCGAACCGGGCCCATCCCTCGCTTTCCCCCCCCATTCCCCCCGACTCACGGTGTGCTGCGATCGCTGTACTCGTTGGCGATGGTCTCGATCCCTCCGGCTCGGGCTACAGCCACGTAACAGCTCTGAAACCCTAAATCGATGCCGACCACCGACATTTCGGCGCCGGGAGAGGTTTACGAGGGGTAAAAGGGGAAGGGAGAGGTTAAAAGGGGAAGGGGGAAAGGGGGAAAGAAGGGCGCGGGGTTGGGCTGCGCTCCGCCGCCTCCTGAGGGGAAAAGGGCGCGGGATTGAGCCGCGTTCCTGAGGGGGAAAAGGGGGGAGAAGGGAGCGGGTTTGGGCCGCGATCCTGAGGGGAAAAAGGGGGGGAAAAGGGGGAGAAGGGAGCGGGTTTGGGCCGCCTTCCTGAGGGGAAAAGGGGGGAGGGAAAGGGGGGGAAAAAAAGGGAGGGAAAGGGGGAGGGGAAGGATGAGGACTTCTCGAAAGATCCCGTGAGGCCGCCGAGCTCCGAGGGCTCTGAGGAAGGGGGGGGAGGAGGAGGAGGAGGAAAAAAAGGGAGGGAAGGGGAATGTTCTCGCGAGGTTTTTCCCCCCCCACTATCGCGACTACGCAGGCGCGAGACGATAGTGCTGAGGGGGAGGCGACAAGGGATGAGGCGACAAAGGGGAAGGCGGAGGGTGGGGGGGTCCCCGCGGTGGCGAAGCCAACGCGGGGACCCCCCCACTCTCCGCCTTCCCCCGCGCTGTTTGCGAGCCTGTAATCCTCAAACTGTTGTTTTTATTGCTACCACTAAAATTGCTTTAAATCCAGCGAATATGGTGAATAACGATTTTATATCTATTTATTTCTCTCCAGGGCTTGAGCCTGAGGTGAAACCCAAATGGAAAAGGGGGGGGGGGGAGAGAATTGCCAGAAAAAAAAGGTGCCTAAAATAACATCCCTGTAAGGTAGGGATCAGCACCGTGTTTCCACTGACATCACTGCTCCTTGTTTTAATGACCCAGAAAAAACGTGGTAGAGAAATCCAATATTCCAGGCAGGAAGGGTCTGGGAAGCAGCCCCAGCTACACGAGTTTGTGATTCCTGGCAGTGGGGGTGACAGGGTTCTGGCAGGCTCTGGTGGTCTGGGAATTGCATCACGGTGCTGATGAATAATTAAGAAATGTTTATGAATAATGATCAAATGTTTTCACCTCAGATGTCCTTGACTGCTAAACGAGGTGCCAAGGAGGGAGAGCAGCCTGCAGCTCTGCAGGGAGGATGCTGTATGGCGGCGCGGATGAAGGGTGGGGAGAAATCAGCTCCTTTCCTGCTATTATTTATTATTTTAATTTATTTTTTTGTCACTTTCATTCCCTGGGATGAGCGTGGTCAGAGCCACCTGTCTGATGACGCGTGGACATGGGCTGGACCCCATGGGGACAGGAGGGAAGGTGGGAGACACAGCACCCACCGACCCGGACTGATGGTTCTGGTGGCTGCAGAAAACCTCCTGGTTGGGTGAAAAATTAATAAATCAGTGCAAAAAATGAAGTCTTGTTATGCAGTCACCTGAGGTGGGACAGAGTCTGTGATTCTCCCCGTTCTCCTCTGTTTTCTGCATGGTTTTTCATGTGGAAAAGTGAGACTTCAGTGTGCAAAAGATGTAATAAATGTTTCTAATGAATAATTAGGATCTGATGACAGCTGACAGGCTCACTGCTTATCCTGAACTCTTGTAATATATATTCTTTAATTAATGAGGCTTTCTCCTTTCTTCCCTGGTGAAGACTGATTTGCAGCAGAAAGAATGAAACAACAAATGAAACCACAAAGCTCCACTGGGGGTACCTCAGCTTCTGCACCTATGAATTTGCTCAGCTTCTGAAGGCATGGTAAGTATTCCTACACCTCAGCTTTTTTTAATTTTATCTATGCTTTTATGGCATTTATTCCTCCTCCTGTAGTGAATATGGTGAATGTCTGAATGTTTCTGGCTGCTGTTCCTTTTGCCACAGGTTTTTCTCTTGCCCCAGGGGTGCCCACCCAGCATCTCCCCAGTGTTTACAGTGGCACGTCCTGCACTTCATTAATGGCAGCCAGACAGGAAAATTAATATGGGCTTAAAATAAAGTCCTGGCTGCTCTCTGTCACAGGCTATTCTTTGGGCTGCTGTAAATAGCCACTAGTGTCACCTAATGTATGGTTCATAGTGCTATTCTGGGAGAGGCCAACAGAAATGGGCTTTGCAACCTCCTCAGAGGGTGTCCAGAGGATTGTCCTGGGCTCTGATTGAATCATACCCCATCTGACACCATTCTCAGGGCATCCTACACCTCTCTGGGCTACCAAAGGCTGCTCTGGAGCCATCTTCACCATTTCTGTCAAGGATTTGCAGTGAAATCCGTGTTGGAAAGATAAACTTCCCTCTCATTCTGGTTCCCACAGTTTCACATCAAACTTGAAAGGTAAATGGATTTCATCTGATTACAAATGAAACCATCAGAGTTGGACAGTTGCCCCCCAAGCAAAACCCAAACCAACCAGCTGAAAATTACCCAGAGAAACACATGGAAGTAGAAAAAGAGAAAAAAAATAGTTACAGGAAAAGCAATATTGGAGAGTGATGGTTGCCATAGCAACTGAGGAATATCCAAATGTTACCTGGAGTGATTATTTGCCCCTGGATGTTGTGTATTTCAGTTTCATCATGGTTACATAGTTCATAGCCTTGCACATCCTCCCTGAGGTTGGAAGTGGTGCCTCAGGGCATGCAGGGAGAGATTTTGAAGGTGTCTGAGACTCCTCAGCACGCTGGGCCAGGCAGTGTGGCAGCAAAACGTGAGAGGATTGTTCAGAGAGGATTTCCTGAGGGTCTCAGCCCCCCCACTGGCCTGGGAAGCACTGAGCAGAGCTGCAAGCAGAGCAGGCACATTTTTAATGCATTGATCAAGGAAAAGATATGAAGCAGGGCCTCTACTAAAGCCTGCTCACCTCCTGCTTTCCATCCTCCCACCCACAACCCCTCCTCAGCCTCCCAGCTCACACCTTTGGTGCCTGCCCTGCTCCCCCCCTTCCCTCACCCCTTCCCTCAGCCCCTCCTCTGCCTGCCCGTGGAAAGAAAAACCCTGGGAACTTCTGAGTCCCTGGGATGCATTCCAGTGACACGTTCAGTGGTGTCACCTCCCACACCCCACCTCCACGGGTGACATCCCTGCCATGCTCCCCAGGGAGAGCCTGGGCACCTGGTGACACAGAGGGATGGTGACACCAGCTAAAAACAGGGATGAGGGTTGGAGGCTGGAGCAGGGAACAGGCAAAGGAACAGTCACTGAGGGAGGGTACAGGCAGACAGACACCACAGTCCCACAGCAACACCCCCTGATGTCCCCCCCTCTGCCCAGGTGTTCACCTCAGCATCACAGCTCATGGAGAAACTTCATCCCAAAGCACTCACAACAAACCCAGTTTTTCTGATTTTTGCTTTTTATAGGAGCTGTGGTTGGGCACCCACAGAGATTCTGGGGGGGCTTTGTCCCTTTCAGGGTGTTTTTACACCAGCTGCTCTGCTCTGAGGCTCAGAGCCTCTCCTGGTCTGGTTTCTGTCCTCTCCCTGTTTATGTGCAGACTGTTATTTGGATACCCAGAGCCAGAGTCTGCTCCTAGTTACTGGTATAAACATTGAATATCTGCAAGGGTTGCAGGAGAACAGCCTGACATCCAGCCTGGCACCACTTTGTACCTCACACAAGGACTTTTCTCCTGTCAGATCTGGCTTTACCCATTTAGGAGCTGAAACAAATCATTTTTGGTGACTCTGCCAGAAAAGACCCTTTTCTCACCAGGCAGCTTGCACCCACAGCTTGTGCTGAAGGAAAGGACAGGAGGGGGAGAGGGGGAAATTCTTGTTTGGGAAATTGTCAGCCAGAGTAACAGAACTGCAAGATGTGGAGCTTGTGGTGCTCTCTCTGATCCCTTTAGTCCAGCTCCAGCTTGGGAATGGTAGGAAAGCTGTGAGAAAACCTCCTCTGCTTGGCTCAGAACCCCAATCACAGCAGGATTAATTAAACAAACCCTGTTTGGGTGAGATTGCTTTGTTCCCTGCAGACATCCCATCCCACAGGCAGTGTCAGGGTTTTACTTCTTGCTCTGAGTCAAGGAAAACAGAACAGAAGAACTCCTGGGGTCTCAGGTTGTGTCCCCAGTGTTCTTGGGAACACCCCAGGAACACCCCAGCCCCATTCCCAGCTGGTTTGTGTCAGCAGCAGCAGTGACAGAGCCCCCAGGGGAGCTGGGCAGCTCCTGTCTGCCACCCCCTGGGTGTAAATCTGCATTTCCCAGCTGGGTGGAGGCAGGACTGACCCAAATCTCTGCCTTAGCACTGAGATCTCCTTTTTTCCAGCCTCCAGTTTTCTCCTTCTCTGTTTCTGTCTCTCCCTTGGTGCTGCCCCTGGTGCAGAAGATGCTCACAGGGAGTAAAAAGGATTTGGTGCCCAGTGTGGAATGTTTGGTTTGGATAATAATAATTATTTGGATAATAATAATTACTTGGATAATAATAATAATAATAATAATAATAATAATAATAATAATAATAATAATAATTTCTGTGTCCAGTCTGAGTTGTGTTCTAATTTGTATTTTTTTTCAGTATGGGATAACAGTGTGAGTGACTTCCCTTTGGAGCTGTTCTCCAAGGAAGCTGGGAAGGAAAATTGCTCTCCCTGTTGGAAGTGAGATCCTGACCTCAAAATCCCAACACTGAGGGCAAAATGCCAGCCCAGCAGGCACCACACCTCAGGAAGTGGCAGAACCAGGGGGAAGGAGCCACTCAGGCTCCATGTTACAGAGTTTAGAGAGAGGAACTGCCAGGAAACTCAGCATTTCCTCACCTGGCAGCTCCTGGAGTTGTTCTGTGTCCAGCAGACCCCTCAGCACCTCCCCTTCCCAGGGGGACATTTCACTGGTGTCCCCAGCCCTGTGGTGACAAAGCTGGTGTGACACCCAGCAGGAAGCTCTGGTCTCTCCTGCCTGAGACTCAGTTACTGCTCAGTTCTGTCTGACAGGAATATTTCTGTCTCTCTGACTGGCTCAAAATCCCCCAGTTCTCACTCTTACCTTCCTGAACTCCAGACATTTATTTTTATTTTATGGAACAACCCCACTAACTCCCAAGCAGCACGTTCTGAAGAGCCTCAGAGCTGATTCTCAGCCACTAAACCCCAGCAACAATTCATCTCTTTCACTACATGTCCCATCTCTTGCCCCCCAGTGACAGGATTGCTCTGGGCTGAGGCTGGAAAGGGCTGGGTAGGAAGCACTCCCAGCATTACCCAGTTTCCTTGAGGACTCTTGCCAGGATATTGAAGCTGTCACCTTAAAGCTGATCCCATCATCTCTGATAACCATCAGGACACTTTTTTTTGCCTCCCTGAATCCAGGCTGCTGCCAAAGCTTCCCCAGGGATGTGCTGTCAGAAACCTCAAGGCAATGCTCCTCTCTGTTGTTTTTTTATTTATTTTTTCTATCCCTGGACCTCTCCTCCCACGTCAGAGCCTGCAAGGAGATGATGTGGCAGCCAAAAAACCTTCTGGCACAGCTGGGAGAGCACAGGCCTGACTGGAGTGGGAGAAGGAACCTGCCTGATGATTCCTGGAGATTTCTGCAGGGCAGTTCAGTACAGGAGGCATGGGGTGAACCCACTCAGTCTCCTCAGGCCCTCACTGGGGGTTACCAGACCAGAATCAGAATCAGTACCCCCAGATTTCTTTCCCTGTCACCCCCCAGCAGAGCCCAGGCCTGGCTCAGCCACCCCCCCCAAAGCCCTCACCAGATGGCTGCTCTGACACGGGCCGTCCCTCTGCTGCCTTCAGGTGTTTCAAACACATCCGAGGGAAAGAAAAAAAGCCGAGGGAAAGCAAAACAAGCCGAGTTTGGAACCCAGAAGGCCGCAGCCCTGACAGGCCGGGAGGCCGCGGCCTGGCGGCGGGACGCCTGGGGAGGCTCCTCCGGGAACCCAGCGCCCTGAGGGGACCCCGAGGCCCGCGGGGGTGCTGGAGGAGCCCTGGGGGAGGTGTCTGGGGGGGGTGGGCAGCGCAGGGCTGGGACGAGGGGGAGCGGAGGCCCCGGGAGCCCCGCAGAGGCCTTGAGAGGGCCCGGGGCCGCCGGGTGCCATGGCAACGCGGGAGGAGGCGAGACGAGCGGGCAGCTCGTCCCTCCCGGCGCGTCCTCTCTGGCCGCTGGAGGACCCGTCCTCTGTGGTAGCCTCTCCGTCAGCCAACGGGAGGGAAAGGGGTGGTGTGCGCCTCCTCCCGGCATACACCGCGGCGCCACGCGTCACTTCCGGTGCGGGCCGTTAAGATGGCGACTCCCATGCACCGGCTGATCGCCCGCAGGCAGGCGTGAGTGCGGCGGGAGCGGAGCAGGGCGGGCTCGGGGCTCTTCCCAGCCCGCACCCCCCTGAGGCTGCGGGGAAAGGGGCGCGGGGAGCGGGAGGGCCCGGGCGCTGCGGGGCTGAGGGGGGGGAGCGGCCCCGGAGGGCACAGAACCCCCCCCCCCGTCTGCCTTCCCGAGTCCTGCAGGGGCTGGGAGGGGGCGGTCTGAGGGGAGGAGAAGGGGGTGAGGAAGAGGAGGGGAAGGGTTCCCCCAGGGCTGGGGGGTTCAGGCTCCTCCTGCCCGGGCTCTCGGGGGGCTGGGGGGGGAGGTGTTCGCTGGGCTTCAGGGCAGGTTGAAAACCAGAAATAAGTCCTGGGGTGGTGTCGTGATGTCTTTGCAGAGCTGTAGATGAAGAAGGAAAGAACTGGAGTGTTTTGTCCTCACCTGTTGCTGAGGCATTGGGGTGGTTTCCCCATTCCCAAGGGATTCATTGCCCAGCACGGGAATGGGGAAAAGGAAACGTTTGAGTTGGGAGGGGTCTGAGGGGATCCCCTGGAGCACAGCAAGGTCCTGCCTTCCCCTCTCCTCCTCTCCTCCTGTTGCCTTTGGCTGTTAATTTCCTGAGAATAATTCTGTTTCTTGGTGTTTGTTTGCTCTGCTCACAGAGCTGGGCTGGAGGGCTGGGGAGCATTTACATTCTCTTCCCTTTTCACCACTAAGCAGAGTTTCCTCTCCTGCTAATGACTTACACTGCTTTGGTTTTCTCATTCTGGTTTGCAGGAAATGCTCAAGTGAGCAGCACAAGAAATCCTGGGAATTCTGAGTTGTCTCAGTGAGGCTTTGAGCTCCCAGGCTGTGCCTGCAGAGACAGCTGGAGGCAGAGAAATGTTATTCTGGGGGGTTGTAGGTTGATGGAGGAGGAGGGGTTCCCCTCATTCTGCTCTTGTGTAACTCTGGGGGCAGAGCCAGAAGCCCAG
This sequence comes from Calypte anna, assembly GCF_003957555.1. Taxonomy (NCBI): domain Eukaryota; kingdom Metazoa; phylum Chordata; class Aves; order Apodiformes; family Trochilidae; genus Calypte; species Calypte anna. The sequence goes on along the minus strand of NC_044259.1, from coordinate 16,678,525 downwards.
GGCAAAGCAAACCCCCCAAAACCTTTTGGTTTATTCTTTATTATTATTATTTAAAACTGCTGACTGCTGCTCTGGCCCTCTAAATGCAGAGTCCAGGAGCCTCCTGAGAGTTCAGGCTGGAAAGAGAGTGGCTGGGAAAAAAAATAGTGATTTTTTTGCTGTTTGGAGAAACTTGGGAGAAGTTGGAAATGAGTTCCAGGGTCCTGATTCCCCTCCTGGCTCTTCTGGTTCCCACCTGGAGCAAAGTGTTTGTAAAGGAGGAGGAGGGGGTGAGCAGGGAGCCAAGGAGCTGCTGGAAATTCTCAGAGTAAGAGTGGGGGAAGAGCTAAAAAAAAACCTGGGCAGGGATTTCCTCCCTGAAAATAAAATAATAAACTTTCTGTGTGGTGCTGGGATCCATCTCTGACAGCAAATGGGCTCAGGGTTCAGCTGGGAAGGGTGGAATCTGAGAGGGGAAACTGAGGCAGAGCTGAGGAGCCTCCTGGTGTCAGCTCAGCCCAGCAAAAGGGTTGAAGAGGGAAAGTTTGGGTTTGTTCTCTTGCAGAAATAGTTGGTGTGCTCCTGGTTTATTAAGTGGAAATGTCTTTGCCTCAGCTCTGCTCCAGTTCTCATCCTGACAGGTAAAACACCCCTGAGGCTCTGCTTTAACCAGAGCTACAGAGACTCTCAGGGCTCTCTCTGAGGGAAAGAAGGAGGAATATTTCAGGGCAGAGTTGGAGTCAGGCACTGAAGTTGTTCTGCTCTTCCCCAGGGAGGCAAACAAGCAGCACGTGAGGTGCCAGAAGTGTTTGGAGTTTGGGCACTGGACTTATGAGTGTAAAGGGAAGGGGAAATACCTGCACAGACCCTCCAGGACAGCTCAGCTGGCAAAAATCCTGAAAGAAAAAGAAAAACAGCTCTTGCTGCAACAAAGGTAAGGCTGCCAGAAGGGAAATGTGTAGATTAAAACAAAAAAAAAATGTATTTTGGGGTGGGAAAGGTGGTGTCCTGGCTGCTTGCTCTCCTCTTCCCATCTGGGCTCTGGGAAGCTTGTTTGATGAGGAGAAATGTTATATTTTAGTTTCATGAACACCTTCTGGGCTGAAATACACACTTTTGGGCCAGCCTGAAGCATTAAAAAAAGTGCATGAAGCTGAAGTGGAAAGAGTTGGAGCCATTTCCATAGTGGGAAACTTCCCTGAATTCCTTGTTGCTGGGCTCCCAGTGTTCCTGTGCTGGGACTGGGAACAGCTCTGCTCCTGAGGTTGGGATCTGTGCCCTGCTCCTGGCTCCCCCCTGGCACTGGACCTGGGCCAGCACAGCTCAGTCTGAGCTGGAAGGGTTAAAGAGGTGGCAAAAAAAAAAGGGGAAAACTTCTCCCTGGGCTGCCCCATTTTCCCCCTTTTTGGTTTTGGTTTTTTTTTTTTTGGCCTCTGCAGCCAAACAGAAATCTGAGCAGAACTCTGCATTCCTGCCAGTTCCTCCCCATTGTGCTCAGAGGTTTTGCTGCTCCCCCCCCAGTTTAATAACTGGTTTAACAACCCAGGATGGGAGCAGTTGGAGAGGATCCAGACCTTTGGCTCTTTCCAGAGGGAAGGAAAATGTGTGGAGAGCTGTGGAGAGAGAGAGAGAGAGGTGATGCTGAGGCTCTGAACCCCTGCAGTGCCAGGCAGACCCTCTGCCAGCCAGGGGGACACAGCAGGGGGGGATTGGAAGGAAATTCTGCTCCCTGGAGTAGCCCTGGAGCAGTTGTAAACCCTCTGTGTTGTGGGTCAGGGCTTGGGCTCTGGAAGTTGCTCCCTTTGGAGAAAAAGTCTGGGAGAATTCTCCTGATTTTGGAGACAAAACTTGAGTTTCAGCCTCAGGGGATTGTTTGGCTCCTTTCCTGCCCTGGTTCTGGTGAATTCTGTGCCTCAGCCATGGAGTTAATTTTACAGAGATAAAAGGCAGAGCTCCGTCCAGTGGATGTCAGAGGGGTTTTGGGTTTGTTTTGGGGTTTTTTTGAGCTTCTCACCCTCAGAGCAGGGGTGAGAAGTCCCCTGATAAAAGGCAGGCAGAGGAACCCTGAGGTGGGAGCAGTTTTTAGTGCTGGTTTCCTGCTGCTTTTCTATCCCTGAGCTCCTGGAGCTCCTTCCCTGTGCCAGCTCCTTGGGATGAGACTTTTCCCTGGTGTCAGGAGCCCCCTGGCAGCAAGGTCAGACCTCCCCTCTCTGCCCAGGTGGCTTTGGAAGGTTCCTTCTTGTCCCCAGGGAAGTTGGGTCTCCTGCTTCCCTCCATTCCTGTCCTCATCTTTGAGATGAATCATTAACCAGGAGGCAAGCAGAGGCTGATAAAGTTAATATTTACTTTCTGCCAAGAACACAGAAGGTTTTTCAGCCTCAGCTCAACTCCAGCAGCTGTTCCAGGATCCTTCTGTTTGCCCATGACTCTGGACATTCCAGAGGTGTCAGTGAAGTTGGAGCAGGAGTTGGGAGGGGAGGAAGGGTGAGGAAATCCCCACTTCTTGGGGGTGTTTCCAGGGATCCTGACTCTCAGTGATGGTTCTGAAGCCAGTTTGGTGCCCCAGGGAAACTGTGGCCTGAGGGACCCTGTGCCCTGTGTGCTCTGCAGGGGACTGAGCCCTCTGGGTGGGGACATTCCAGAGGATCCCATCCTGATCCTTCCCTTCAACACTAGAGGGAGGCACAGATCCGTGCTGAAGCTGCTGAATTCTCTCCCGTTTTCTGGAATCTCCTCTGTGTGCTCAGGGACTCCTCTCAGTCCCTCCTCATAATCCTGGGGCCTTCATAACCCAAACCCAGCATTCAGCAGTGCTGAAAATCAATGAATCTTCCCTTTCCCTCCATGGCCCTGAGGACTCCTCCTGAGGGGCAGAACATGCACTTCACATTCCCTCCCTTCTGCCTTTTCCTGGAGTTTTTATCAGCACAAGCTGCTAATCTCTAAATTCTGGATATTTGCAGCTTTTTGTCTCTGGGTGCCTGAGATAACAGAGTTCAGCTGAGGGGAAAAAATCTCCTGGTTAATGAGAGAGCAGCAAACTGGGACCCACCTGGAGTGGTGGGAGTGTGTCTGGAGGGACTGTTCCAGCTCTTTCCATCCAGGTGGAATTATTGCATGCTGGATATCTGCCAGGGATGGAGAAGAGCAGGTGGCTGGGACAGCTGACTCCATTTTATTTCATTCAGACCTGAAGACTGTTTAGAAAAAACAAAAACAAATCAGTATTTTGTTAGCAGCAACCTTCCTCTGTGTCACTGCCCACTGAAGCTTTGAGGGGATGAATCCAGGGGAATTTCCAGACAAATACCTGGAAAGCATCAGTGTAAAGAGATGGGGTTGTGTCCTTTTGTCCTGGAGAGGAAGACGTGGTGAAAGCTTCAGACTAACTCAGTATTCTGCTTTTTGAGTCAGTCAGTTCAGTTGTTGCTAAAAAGGGTTGCACAGAAGTTGCTTTGTATCCTTTCCTCCTCTGCCTGGCCCACTGCAGACTCTTGGTGTGTGAAGAGTGGAAAACAGAGCAAAGCAAACTTTGAGGTGAATCAGAGGTGAATTGATGCTTTTTCCCCCTTGATTTCTTGGTGTTGTTGCTTTTCTGTTTCTGACAGTGACTGGAAATGGATGCCAGATCCCAGCTGGGCAGGGCAGCTCTGCCACTGGGATGCCACTTGGCTGCTCCCCCGTGCTGCTCTTTATTTAATTTTCTTACTGCATTAATCACAGCCATTGTTCTTTCCCTCCTTTCATTAGCACTGGGGAAAGTACAGCAGAAAAGAAGCCCAAGAAGAAAAGGTATGTGGGGAAGGGCTGGGAGCTGCTGGAGTGTGTGGTTTGGGAGGAGCAGGCACTTTGGGAAGGGTGTGTGGGAAATGACAATGCAAGAAACCCAAATTTCACTGGTTTTAGCCTCTTGGGGTGACAGACAGCTGGAGAATTTCTACACCTCCCTGTCCAAAACTCCAAACACTTTGTTCCCTGCTTTCCTCCCTGCTGGCTGTCCCATCTCCACATGACCTTGCTTTGATAATAAAAACCTTCCTGTATTTACCTCCAAGTCAAGCCAGTGAATTTTAAACAATTGTGCAACCCTAGCACACTGTTCTCTGGCCTGGAATCACTCCACTCCCCATCCTGCTCTTCCTTTCCTTGTCCCCTTTCCCTTCTTCTCTCAGCTGCCTTTGAGCTTTGTCTGGAGATTGAAATAAGGGATCTAACCCCTCCCAGACCCAAACAAAAAACCCCCAATCCAAAATGAGAACAAACCCCAGAAAATAAACCTCCCCCAGGTTCTAATTTGAGCCAAAAGCTCTTTCTCTTTTCCCAACATTGTCCAAATATCCAATCTTTGTCTGGGCTGAAGGATTTTCAGAGTATTTGAGCTCTGATCCAATGTGAAAATGAAAAGAATAAAAGGATTTCTGGGGGAGAAGAGGGGTTGGGTGATTTTTATTTTAAAAGCTCTTCCAGGTTTGAATTGTTACCCTGTTCTTATGTGGGCACCAAGCCCACAAACATAAATCCCATTCCAGGCATTTTGCTGTTTATATTTTTGTTAGGACCCAGGAAGAATGAACTGCAGCAAATTCAGGAAAAGGGGGGGGGGAAGTTGCCATTGAACCCAGCAGATTAAAAAAGAAAATAATCCAAGGGAAATGCAAAAGTTGGGTCCTGGCAGCACTGACCTTTTACACAGTGCCTGTTTGTTTTGATATAAACAGTAATAAGTGAGCTACAGGCTGAACCAGAAAAACAGGAACAGGCAAAGCAGCTGTTGTACAATCTTGTGACCTCAGGTGACACAGAGCTGTCTCCTGGCTGCTCACTCTTCCCATCCACCACCCTTAAATTATTAATTAAAAGCCCACTCCAGGTTTGGCCGCACCTCAACCTGTGAAATTCAGTGCCCCAAAGTGGAGATGATTTGGCTTAAAATCAACCTGGAAATGAAAAAGGACAAAATGTCTGAGGGAGAGGTGGTGGAGAACAGAGTGCTGCACTCTGCATGCTCTGTGGGTGACTTGGCAGGGAGCAGGGGGAGTTTGGACTTTTCCACTCGTTTTGGAGAAAAATCCAGGGGAGGATGGAACTGTGCTTTCTTGGAATTCGTGTTGCCTCAGTCAGGGGCCTTGATCTTGCAGACAGGCTCAGTGAGGGCTAAAAATGGGAAAAAAACAAGAAAAGAACCAAACAAAAAGCAGAGGAGAGAGAAATCTGCTGTGTTCATAATCCTGCCATTCTCTGGGGCTGGTTGGAGGCTGCACCTGAGAGCAAGCACCGAGCTGTGACAGGGGACTGGGACTCACCTGGAACGGTGGTGAAATCCCTGCTGGGATGTCCACAAACTTCCCCAAAATCTGTCTGGGGAGTGAGGGAAGTGCTGGGCACCTGAGCTCGGGTTGCTGCCCCCAGGACACAGAGTCAGCCTTAGGATCAGCCTTAGGATCAGCCTTAGGATCAGCCTTAGGATCAGCCTTAGGATCAGCCTTAGGATCAGCCTTAGGATCAAATCTTAATCATCTGGGTTGGAAGGGACCTCAGAGATCATCAAGCCCAACCCTTGATCCACTCCCCCCGTGGTTCCCAGCCCATGGCACTCAGTGCCACATCCAGGCTCTGTTTAAATATCTCCAGTTATGGAGAATCCACTACTTTTAAATTTTATTTATTTCATTTTATTTATTTCCTTTCAGATCCAAAAGTGTCAGCAGCTCCAGCAGCAGCAGCAGCTCCAGCTCAGACAGTGCCTCCTCATCTGACACTGAGGACTCCTCCTCCTCTTCCTCCTCCACATCCTCCTCCTCCTCGTCCTCAGATGACAGTGACACCGACTCCAGCTCCTCCTCCAGCTCCTCCCCTTCCTCCAGCCCTTCTTCCTCCTCCTCCTCCTCAGACTCCAGCAGCACAGACAGCACAGACAGCACCGACGGCAGCGCTGAGGATGAGCCCCCCAAGAAGAAGAAGAAGAAATAGTGGGGTGCAGGCAGGGACTGCTGCTCAGCCCCACACCCCAAACCCCTCACCACTGCTCCCCCTAAACATCCCTGGGTTGTTCCCGGGACACGAGAGCTGGGGGGTGGCACGGGGGGGGGGGAGTTCCTAAAAGAGCATTTCTTGTGGCTGAGCCGTTTGGGGGAAGTTTTAGAGAAATAACCTGCAGGGGTTCTGTGAGGGGAGGGACAGCCAGCTGGGTGCTCAGGGCCTGCTGAGCCCCCACCCCTGGCACCTGCACTGGATTTAGGGAGTTTGACCCCAAAAAGCAGAAGTTGGACCCTGCTGCCCCCAGAGCTGAGTGCGGGGAGCTGAGTGCACCAGGGTGCACATGGGGCATGGGGGGGTCACAGGATGCTGAGCTGCTGAGGGGGTTTTGGGGTTGGTTGGTTTGTTTGGTTTGGGGGTTTTGTTTTTTGGGGATTTTTTTTGTTTGTTTTGGGCTTTTTTTGGTTTTTGTTGGTTTTGTTTTTTGGGGTTTTTTTTTGTGGTTTTTTGTTTTTTTGGGGGGGGGTTTTGTTTTTTTTTTGTTTTTTGGTTTTTTTGTTTTTTGGGGTTTTTGTGGTTTTTTGGGGGGGGGTTTGTTTTTTTTTTTTTTTTTTTGGGTTTTTTGGGGTTTTTGGGGGGTTTTTTTTGTTCTTTTTTTTTTTTTGGTTTTTTTTTTTTGGGGGGCTCTTTTTGGGGAGGTGTTTTGGGGGGGTTGGGTTTTTTGTTTGGGCTTTTGTTATTTTCTTTTGGGGTTCTTTTTGGGTTTTGTTTGTTTGTTTTGTGTTTTTTGGTTTTTTTGTTTGTTTGTTTTGTTTTTACTGGCTTTTCCTGAGCCTTCCTGCTCAAGTCTTAGAGTTGAGAGGTAAAACAGAATCAAAACCCCAATGAAGTCGTTTCCAGTTGCTGCCCTGTCCTGGCTCCAGTCCCCTGGAGCCTCCCTGTGTCTGCAGCTCCTGGGACACAGCAGAGGAGGAGCAGGAAATGGGAAGAAATCCAGAATTCTGAGCTGCTGAGGAGTTCCATCTTGGTGCCTTCTTTTGTAAATCATCCTGGTGAGAGAAGGGCTCCAGTGGGTGGGGGTTTTTTTGGGTTTTTTTTTGGGTTTTTTGCTTTTTTTTGCTTTTTTTTCCCCAGAACTCCCTTCCCTTTCCATGCAGCAAATGGTCAGGAAAGCCAAGGCTCACCAACAAACCCTGTTTTCCAGGAGAAAAGGGGGGAAAAAGGCTGCTTGCCCTGGGGGCTCAGTAAGGAAAAAAAACAACTTGCCCCAAGGGAAGGGTTTTCCCTTTTCTGCTCTTTTTTGGGAAAAAAAAATGTGTTGTGTGGTGGCACCTGCCCAGGCTGTGCTGGGGGGCACTGCAGGGTGAGCAATCCAGGGGTTTCATGGAAAAGTGTGGAAAATGTCTGTGGAAATCTGGCAGGGGAGAAACAAGTGCAAAAAAACAGAAAAAAACAAAAAAAAAGCCATGAAAGAAAAAAAAACAATAAAAAAACCCCACCAGAAACCAAAAAAAAAAAAAAAAGAAAAAAAAAGGAAAATCGTTTTGCAGACCCAAAACTGGAGGATTTGGGGTGGATTTGGAGCAGCTGGAATTGGGATGTGGATTTGTGAGGAATCTCCTGAATTCCTGACTCCTCTTTTGGGGGGAAAGTTCTTAAAATGTTCTGTTTAGGGAAAATAAAGAATGAAACTATTTTTTATATTGCTCTGGGCAGAGCAGTGGGTGGAATTCCCTTGGAATAAACTGACTGAATGTTGGGAATTCCCCGGGTTTGGGGCTCTGTCCTGCAGAACTGTCAATAAAATGCCAGAAACGGGTCCTGGAGTGAATTCCTTGGGAGAAGGAAGGAAAAGAGCTGAGCTGGGATGGGATTGGGAGGGAGAGGGAGAGGGGGGGATGGAGCCTCCTGGGACATCCCCTGAAACCACCGGGATGGGGCTTGACATCTGGGGTTTGAATTGGTTTTTTAATTTATACATTTTTTTATTTTGTATTTAAATATTTTAATTTGTTTTTTTAATTTGTTTTTAAATTTTGGTTTTTATTTGGTTTTTATTTGGTTTTTATTTGGTTTTTATTTGGTTTTTATTTGGTTTTTATTTGGTTTTTATTTGGTTTTTATTTGGTTTTTATTTGGTTTTTATTTGGTTTTTTGGTAAGATATTTTTTAGAATTTATTTAAATTTTTTTTTTAATTTGTTTTTTAATTTGTTTTTTAATTTGTTTTTAATTTGTTTTTAATTTGTTTTTAATTTGTTTTTAATTTGTTTTTTAATTTGTTTTTAATTTGGTTTTTATTTGGTTTTTATTTGGTTTTTATTTGGTTTTTATTTGGTTTTTATTTGGTTTTTATTTGGTTTTTATTTGGTTTTTATTTGTTTTTTATTTGTTTTTTGTTTTTATTTGTTTTTTTTGTTTTTATTTGTTTTTTATTTGTTTTTTATTTGTTTTTTATTTGTTATTTGTTTTTTATTTGTTTTTTATTTGTTTTTTATTTGTTTTTTATTTGTTTTTATTTGTTTTTTATTTGTTTTTATTTGTTTTTATTTGTTTTTATTTGTTTTTATTTGTTTTTTATTTCTTTTTATTTCTTTTTTATTTCTTTTTATTTCTTTTTTATTTCTTTTTTATTTCTTTTTTATTTCTTTTTTATTTCTTTTTTATTTCTTTTTTATTTCTTTTTTATTTCTTTTTTATTTGTTTTTTTAATTTGGTTTTTCTTAAATTTGGTATTTAAATGTATATTTAGTTTTTATAATTTAACGTTTTATTTTTTAAGTTATATTTAGGTTTTTTATTTGCTTCTTAATTTTTGTTAATTTTATTTTTAATTAGTTTTCTTTAGTTTATTTTCTTTTTATTTTGCCTCTAGATTCCCTTTTCCAGACTCAGCCCCCCAGCACTCCAAGACCCTTTCCCCTTCAGCCTTCCCCCCGTTTCTCCCCATCCCCACATCCCCGCCTCCACCTCTCTGCAGCAGGCCGGGGATCTCTCTCACTCCGGGATTCCTCCTCCCTTGCCCTGTCCCTGTCCCTGCGGTGCGGGGGGGTTTCCTGGGTGCTGTTTTTGGGACAGATCCCCCCAAACCCCAATTCCGGGCCCGATCCCGTGAGTTGGGGTGCGGGGGGGGTGCGGGAACCCCGCGCTGCCCTTCCCCTCTCCCGCCGCTAGGGGGCGCGAGGCCCCGCCCCTTCCACACAAACCACGCCCCATTCCATTCAATCGACGCCCTCTTTCAGTCAAGCCACGCCCATTTTCATTCAAACACCGCCCCCTTTCCCTCACACCACGCCCCGTCCCACTCAAACCCCGCCCCCTTTCATTCAGAACCCGCCCCTCGTTCCTCTAGCCCCGCCCCCTCCCGGCCGCAGGGGGTGGGGGGAGGGGGCGGTGTCACGTGAGCGGCGGCGGGGCGGGCGCGCGCGGGTGGTGCCGGGAGTCGCGGTGGCCGCTGCGGGAGGAGCCGCCGCCCGCCCCACCGGGCCCAGCCAGGCCGGACCCGGCTGAAGGGCCGCGGGGCTGCCCGCCACGACGTTACCGGCCCCTCCCCGACACCGCGGGCCCCGCCATGGAGCGGCGGGATTTCTGGCGAGCCCTCGTCGCTGCTGGTTCTTCCTCCTCCTCCTCCTCCCGCCTCTGAGCCGCTCCTCTCCGTACCCCTCCCCCCCCCCCCCCAACCCTTCCCGGTGTGTCCGGGCCTGGCTCTGCGCTCCCCGGGCTGCTGGGTGACTCGGCGGCCTTCCCGCTCCCTCGGGACTTCTGGTTCAGCTCCCTCCCCGCCCGGCGGGCCGGTGGCGGCTGCCAGGAAATGGTCCGGGCCTAGCGGAGCGGCGAACGGAGGTGAGAGAACCGCGGGGGTGCGGGCATTGGGACGGGACGGGAGGGGACGGGAGGGGGGGTCTGACACCGGGACACTCCCCCTGCTCCGTGCGGGATCCCGGGAACCGCCACCAGACCCCCCCCCAGCCCCCCATCCATCCATCCATCCATCCGTCCTGCCCGGCTCATCCCGGGGGAGCTTTCCCGGCCCTCCCGGTTCCCGCAGGCGGGGGGGTCCCGGTGAGGAGGAGCGGGTGTGGGTGCCCCCGGGGTGCTGGGTGGGTGCTGAGCAGCCCCGGTGCGTGGCTGTGGGGTTTAATCCTCCCTTTTCCAGGAATTGACGTCAGGGGCTTTGTTCCTTCCCCTTGGCTCCGCCGATCAGGCCCGGAGCCGCTCCGGGATGGATGGAGGAGGAGGAGGAGGAGGAAAGGGGGGTGCTGGGGGGGTCCCCGTGGGAAATGGCTTCGTGGGGTGCTGCCCAGGTGAGGAGAAGGGACCCCAGGGTGCTCCCCGGGGTGAGCGGGATGGAAAGCGGCAGCAACCCGAATTTTCCCTTTTTTTTTATTATTATTATTTTTTAGTTTTTTTGTTTTTTTTTTCCCCAACAAACGTAACAAAGCCAGAAAGTGCGGAGAGGTGCGAGATGAAACTCGGTTGCTGTGTCATTTATCCAACTTCTGGAAACGAGAAAGTGGTTAAACTTCCTTTTTTTTTGTTTTTTTTTGGGGTGGGGAGAGCTGAGGGCGCTCAGCCCCATCCCAGGAGGTGATGCCGGGCAGGTTCGGTTCGGGTCCCTCCCTTTCCCCCGCCGTTCCCCTCGGCTTTTTAGGCTCTGGTTTGATGGTTTCCTGCTGAAAAGTGTGACGGGGTCCCACGTTCCCGTCTTTCCACTGATGTCAGCCCTCCCACGGCCTCTGCCTCAGCTGCACACGCACTTACTCAGCAGCCCTCGGCTCTCAGTTTAACCGATTCGGGGCTTTTTTCCCTTTTTTTTTAATTTTTTTTTCCTTCCCTTTGTCACCTGCTCCCCTTTGCTTCCCCACCTTCTCCTCCCGGGGACATTCCCAGCACCCTGAATTCCTTTGGAAACTTCCCCAACACTTCCCTCTGAACCTTGGCACCGGGGGGTTTGTAGCCCCGGGGGTGTTCTTGTGAAACAGGGGCCGGGGAAGGGCTTTGGAGGAGTGGTTGGAGCCTTGGTTTGTCGTTCTGTTATCTCCTCTGATGGCAGAAAACCTTGCTGTGTCCTGTCCTCTGCCTCAGAGGTGTCAGAGCCACTCTGAGTCACCCAGCCTGCCGTGGGTGGGTGTCCCACGGGTGCTGGGGATGGTGGCAGTGCAGTCACAAAGTGTCACCCACCCCTTGGCATCCTTCAGGCCTTGACTTCGAGTCAGGTATCCCTGTGATTTTCTAGGATTTCCAAACCATGTCAAGGAGGTTGGAGCCGGGGGGGGGGTCGGGCTCTGCTCCCAGGCAGCTCTCAGGCAGACAAGAGGGTTTGGGGTTAAGGGGAGGGTCAGGGTGGATATTAGGAAAAAAATCTTTCCAGAGAGGGTGATCAGACACTGGGATGGGCTGCTCAGGGATTCTCCATCCCTGGAGGTTTTTAAGCAGAGCCTGGATGTGGCACTGAGTGGGTTGGGAACCAGGGGGGGAGTGGATCAGGGGTTGGAGTTGGTGATCTCTGAGGTCCCTTCCAGCCTGGATCATTCTGAGATTCTGAGCTTTGTGCCAGGACTGAGCTCCCCTCTGTCCAACACTTTTAACCCAAAGTGTGCAGGACACTCCAGCTCTGTCCCAGCTCCCTCATATTTCCTTCAAACCTCTGTGCACTTTTCCATTTCCCAACGTTTCTCCCCTGTCTTGAGAACTGAGAGAGAGAAGCTGAGCCCCTGGGGTAGGTTTCTGTGCCAGGAGGCAGGCAGCAACCAAAAGCAAACAAAAAGAAAAAAAAAAACAACAAACCAGTTGCTATTTGTGTGCCTTGCATTCTTCCCAGTTAGAATTATTATCTCCCCTTGATCTAAGGTGATAAAACTTCATTACTGGGGTTTCTAGGTTGTCTTCTTAGCAAGCTGGAATGCTGTTCCATGTTCATGAGCAGATGCCACCTGGTTGTGTCTGCACAGCCACACACTTTGCACCCTCCAGGTCGGGTGGATAAAGAGCTGCAGCCCAGAACCTCTCCTGACATTACAGCTGGGAGATAAAAACTTGGCACAAGTCTGTTCCTTCTTCCTTTCCTGCCTCACAGCTGCTGGCAAGGGTGTTCAGCTGCACTTTGGGGAGTTTTTTCCCCCCACTTTAGCTCCTGCTAAAGGCAGAGGTGAGTGCTGTGCTGGCAGGGAGGGGACTCAGTGACCCAGTGATGGTGGCACTGCTGCTCTTGTGTCCCCTCTCTTGTCTTCCCAGTGCTGCTGGGGCTTGTCCTGAGTGCCCATCCCTGGTGCTGCTGTCCCCCTGCTTCCCTCCCAGCTCCTGGGAGCCTTTTGGTCAGGGCTGCTCTTTCTCTTTGCTCGGGGTCAACAGAAATCTGCAGGGTTGGGGGTGGAAGTGTTGAGGCAGAGATTCCCCCCCCTGGCTGAGGCATCTGGGGAGCTGAGCCATGAATCCAGGGCCTCTGCTCCAGGCAGGTTTTGCCCTTTGCTGGGCACATGGAAGGAGTGTGAGCCAGGTCTGCTCCTGCCAGCAGCCAGCGTGAGGAGAGCTGGGAGGAAAGTGACTCTCTGAGTGTGTCTGACTTGGGGCTCCACCTGTCCCAGGGTGTAAAAATAGTCTTGGGAGACAAAGTCACTTTTTGTGACTTTGAGGTTTCTTTTCTTCTGCAGTTAATTGTTCTTGGCCACATAATTTCAGATTGTTACTCACGTGTGGTTTGTTCCACAGACACCTTGCCTTGCAGTCTCCCAGTTACCTCCAGGACAGGCTCAGAAGTGGCTCAGCTGGGGTCCCCCTCTCTTGGCATTCAGTCTGAGCCTGACTCTGGGAGTTTGTATCCAGAATCCATGCTGAGGCCACTTTTGCCTCAGCAAAATCATGCCCCAAACTGTGGGGAGGTGGAGAGGCCCCAGCATGAAGAGGGAGTGTCTGGAAATGAGTCAGGAAACGTAGCAGGTTCCACTCAGATAGGGGAGGGTGAGGTGTGGGGAAAATACATTGCTAGCTGTGTAAAAAGAAGAAAAGAAGAAACTGGGTTCCTGGAGTTGCAGAAGTTAAGATGGAAGGAACTGACCTGGCAATTGCTCTCCTCTCAGAGGATTTTTCCCTCTCTGCAGTCACTGAGGAGCAGGGAGATGCTCTCCAGCTTCTGAAATGGCACTGCAGAGGCTCCTGCTCCTTCCTGCCACAAAGCTCTTCCCCTAAGAGCCTGAAGTTTTTAAAGATCTCCTCTCACTCTGTATTTTCCTCTCTTCTGGGGAATCAGACTGCTTCTCTTTCCAGTTCCTTGGTGCAGCTGCAGAGATTCCTCTTGAGCTTTCCCATTTTGCAGAGCTCCTGGTGGCTCAGGGAGCTGTGGAGGTGCCTAACTCAGCTCACAGCTCCACTTCCTTCCCTGGCTCTCTGCCAGCTCCAGGCCTCCAAAATTCCATTTTCCCTGTAGCTGGGATATTGTTTGCCTCATGCACTCGTGTCTGGTTTGGTGTCTGCCATCTCCCAGCCTCTCAGGTTTTTACTGCTTTCCAAGTTTCTTTCTCCAGCTTTCTGTTCCCAACCTCTTTTTTTCTTTTATTTTTTTTTTTCCTCCTGATGTAGTGAGCTGTATTTTTTCTCCCTGAGTGCATTACCTGGTAGTTGTTGATGTTGCCATGTCTCTTGTTCTTCCTTGATTCACTAATTCTTGCTGATGAGGGTAAATCCTGGTTTATTACCTGCCAGTAGCACCAACAAACCAAACCTCCTTCTGCACAGCACTGAGCAAACACTGAATAAGAGAAGTTCTTGCCCTGAATCTTGAGCTCATTTTCTTCTGTCAGCAGCTCCTTATGAAACATATTTTTTTCCTGGGCTTCTTACAGGGAGCCCAGTCCCAAAAATCCCTCCCCAGAGCCCCTGTCACTGACCTCTCCTGCTACCCTTTCACCTTTTATTCATTGCATTTCCAGACAATTTATTTCAACCTGTTGCTGTCCTTCTTTTTTAATTAAACAAATGCAGAGTCTCCTTTTCCTAAAACTGGCATCAGACTCAGTTTGATCTTTCCAGATCTCTCCCTACAGCACTTTCCCTCTTGCTGGTTATTCCCAGCACAGCACTGGGGGAATAAAGGGGCAGAAATAGGAGACAGGAGGCTGGGGTGGTAGCTGGGTTCTCTCCAGTTTTAGCACTGGGTTTATTTTCCTTCCCCCCCCTTATCTGCAGTTTCCAAGAGCAGTTTTTGGATTGGGCTCAAAACTCAGCTTTGAAGTCTTGTGGGTTTTTTGTGGAGGGACAGAAGGGAGCCCTGAACATGGCTGAGACTCCCCGGGTTGGAAATGGTGTCAGGGAACGTCTCAAACCAAAGGGGATCCCTAAACTCAGTGCTCTGAAAGCTCAGAGTTTTCCTGCATGGGGTGTTCAAATGAGAAGACCCCCAGGTTTTGGTGTGCTGTGAGTCTGGGGTCTCCTGGGAGCGGAGCTGAGCACTTGGTGTCACTCCAGTTGCATCACACAGCATTTTATTTACATTTATTGCTATTTCTTGCATTTCTCCTTCATTTTTAGAACCAGACATTGGGGAAATTGTGTTTCAAGCAGTGATCAGTTCCAAAAAATACTCTCCAGGCAGGAAATACTCTTCACACTTGTCCTTAGCACAGTTTCTAAGGCAAATTGCTCCCTCTCAGGTACTTTCCTCAATAATTTTGGTTCCTGCTGATGTGTGTTTCCATGTGTGCTGACACAAAAGCTCAGCAGCTGTGCAGAGCTGCACACCTCTGTGTGCTCACATGCACTTTTATTTTAATCTTTCTGCGTTGAATTTAATTTCCAGGAGATGCTAAAAAGATTTTGGTGGTGGAAGTGCATAAATGGTTTTAATGAGGCTTTGATGTGCACAAATCTAATATTAAAGTGGGTAGGGTGGGGAGATAAGAGTCCACAGTTCTCTCTCTCAGTGCACTTGGGCTGCAGAGCAACTTGGGGAGTGTTTTTCCTATAGGGGAGGGGAAAGCCAAAGCAAAAAAAAGCCACATCAAAATGGAAATTTAGTTTCTGTCTTGTTCTGTGTTTTGTGGGCAGAGGAGTAACCAGAGTTTCTGGGGGAAAAAAAAAAAAAAAAAAGAAAATCAAATCTGCCCATCTCATTTTCCAGTGTTCCATTACTATTAGCATAAGTATTTCCTTCTTTATAGATAATTCCAAAGTTGCTTGTTCCTAGGCCAAATCTGAGAACTTGAGCCATGAAGATGAAAAATTCAGGAAAAAAAACCAAACTTGAATCTGGAGCAAGAGGTTAAAGGGCTTCGTGGAGGAACACGTTGTACACTGAATTTAGCAAGTTGTGCTGTGCTTTGGCATAAATAAGAAGAGTTACCTCATGGAAGTTGCTGTGATTGCAAAAGGCTGGATTTTTACAAAGAACTCTTATTATTATTATTATTATTATCTTCCCCTTGTAACTTCAAGGGCCCTGAAGCATTAAGATGAGATAAACCAGTCTGATACTTTGCCTATCTCATGCCTGGGTTTTGATGTGCTGGGTGGTCCTGTGTAGAAAAAACCTGACTGGTAGTTTGGTGTCTGTGTGTTTGGAGTCAAACCTTCCAGTTTTCCTGTGATTTCTGTGGCAGGGGCTCCCAGCACGGGCACTGTGCCTCTTCCAGGGATGGTTTTCCCTGGGTTTCAGTGGGGTTGGGCACCACTACTGTGGATTCTGTCCTTGTGATGCTGATGGGATCAGTTAGCAGCACTCAAACCTTGTTCTAACACGGTGAAAACTCTGGTGTAGATAGGCTTGGAAAGATAAAGGGTGAAAAGATTTCTCCTGGAGCAACCATTTCTTCTGCTGAAATCTCTGCACTAATTACAGTTAATGAGGGGAAAAAAAAGAACCAAAAAACCAACAACCCAAGAAGTTTGGACTGTGACTTCTTAGTAATTGCCAGGAGTATGTTTTACTAGGGGAGAGTTTTAACAAGTAGTCTTAAATTTTTTAGTCATTAGTAACCTTCTAAAAAAGGACTTTTCTTCATTTTATTTTCTGGTTCCCTCTATTTAAGTAGAAATTTGCCTTCTTTATGGCCAGGTGAAGCAGGATCCATGGGGAGTAGATACCTAAAGACATTTTCATGGTGTCCTCTTCATGTACCAAATTGGCTCAGCTAGTTTGGGTTGATTTGTTTTGTTTGCTTGGTGTGTTTTGTGTTGTTTTTATTTAATAAATGCAGAAAAAAAAGCACCCTGAAGTGAGAGGAAAGGACCAGAACTATCTAGAGAAGAAAACTGAAATTCAGCAGGAAAGCCACAGCTTTGGAAAAAGCCTTGTCAAAAAAAACACCTCTGGTGGGTTCTTTCCAAAGGGTTTTCCATCATCTTCGTGCACTTACAACTTTATTTCTAAATGTTATCAGGTCTCCCAGAGCTGCCCTGTCACTCCTGGGTTAATGGCAGTTCTGAGACAGGTGGGAGCTGGTGATGGATTTGGCAAACGTTGTGCCTGCAAGTCAGGGCTGGAAACTGAGAATCAGGGTTAAAAATCCACAAAATTGTGGATTTCAAGATGAACCCTCCCAGATCTGAAAATGCAGAGAAATCCTGGAAATACCCTGGGTGCTGTGTGAGCTCCAGCCATCCCTGCAAGGAGATTCATTTGCATGGACTCAGTTGGCTTCTTGCTCCTTCCCCTCCACTCCCTTTGGCTCTTCTGCAGGGAATTAAAGCACAAAATGGTGAAATTCCCTCACTCAGTGGCTCTGATGTGGTCTCCAGGATCCTTCTGCTCCTGTCCTTACCTTGCTGATAATGGGAAAAAAAATAAAAAAATCAAGGAGTCTTTCCTGGATTTGGGTTTCTTTTGTTTGGCTGTTTTTTGGGGTTTTTTGGGTTTTTTTTTTATTTGGTTTTAAACAGGTTGTTTACCCCCTGCTCTCTAATGCTGCTATGTTCTAAAAACCAGTTTTGAACCTGCACAGATTTCCCCAATTCAGGAAATATTCCCTAAAGGAGTAAATCCCAGCAGGGAAGTGCTGCAGGGCAGGAGCAGAAGCCCAGGGTGGGATCTGGACCTGGACCTGGAACCACACCCCTGCTGGACTCTTAAATTGGAGACATCCCCTCTGGAGCTGAGCAGGGGATGTGTTAATGGAATATTTATTACTGGAATATTAATTACTGCTCCTTGTGTTGCAAATAAAAGCTGTGGTTATAAAATCAGCTGAGCCAGGGGAAGGGATGCTGTGGGTGTCATCTGGAAGGGACCTTACCCCTGGGAGCAGTCACAGAAAACCCAACTGGGTTTATAGCAGAATTTTTTTTTTTTAATAGCAAATTTTTTTAAATAGCAGATTTTATTTTAAATAGCAGATTTTTAATAGCAGAATTTATTATCCCCATCTGATGTTCTGAGTCTGAACCTGGGTTAGACAGGGAGTCCAAGATAAGTGTCTTGTGAGAGGTCTTGCAGCAAGCTGGAGGAAATGGCTCTTAAACCTGGGTAATCCATGGGAAACTTCTCTCTTTCTGTGCTTTTCATGTAGTTCTCTTAGGATGTGAGCCTTGAAATGAGTGTGGCTTGGGGTTTTTTTTCCCCCTTTTTGCTGTTTCAGTTTTGATGGCACCTCATTAAAACATGGGCTGTTGTTTCAACTCTTATTCAGAGTGTATTTATCAGAGGATTTCTGTGCAGTGAATCCTTTCTTAATCCTTGCCATAGAGTTCATAACACTCAAATGTCATGATGCCTTTTATGAAAATAAATAGATGTGAGGAAGTCAGGGCCGTAATAGCCAGATTAATGATGGATGTCTGAACAACTATTGCTTAATAAAATTTAAACACCAATTGTCTTGGCTTCAGAGTTTAAATAGAAGAACATGTAGGCACAGGAACTTGGTTATTAAGTTTCTGCACAATTAAACTGCAGAATATTGTTGGGAAACAGAATATTCTTTGGTTAGCCTGTGTGGACATGAAAAGGTTGCCTGTCAAAATCTTCTGCTCCTGATGCTCCAGCTTTGCAGGAGGCCCAGGACAGCATCTCCCAAGGAAGGGGGAGGATGAAGTGGGTTTAAAAAAAAAAAAATGAAAAAAAAGTTTGTGTTCCCCAGGGGTGGCAGAGCTGGGCTGAGGTCTCTCTGTGCTCTGCTGCTTCTGGTATCTTCTGAATCACAGAATTCCAGTGTTTAGGGTGGAAGAGCCCTTCATCCAAGAGCATCCAGTCCATCCTGAGGATGTCAGGGCTCCAGATGGAGCTTGGTGAAGAAGGCTTCAGATCCCTGGAAGTGGATTTGGTGTCTCAGGGTGAAGGGAACAGAACTGCCCCAACCTGGGAAGGCAACGTGGAAATTCTGCTTCATTTCACAGCAGAAATGAGTTTGCTGCTCCTGGCTCAAGCTTGGCCCTTGGTAACACAAGGACATTGAGGCTGTTTTGTCCTCCTGGGCAGTGTGGAAGGTGCAGAAAATGTCAGTGATGTCCCAGTGAGTGTCCCTCCCCAGGGGGGTGACCCTTCCTCTGCTGGTTGTGCCACCACTCCTTGGACCTCCCGATTTTTCTGCTCGTTTTGACAAGACAGGACAAAAAAAGAGGGACTGAAGGGGATGTCCTGCAAGCTCTGCACTGTACAGAGATCTCTGAAGATCCCTGGAGTAAAATCCCCCAAACCAGTCTTGCACATCCTTCTGGGATGTGATCAATTTTGGGCTGAATTCAGTCATGTTTTAGAAATGGAGAGAAAGCTTGGGTTTGGATGAGCTGTGTTGCAGGTGGAGTTTTAAGTTTTTTCAGGTTTTAAGTTTCTTCAAGTGAAGTTTTTTCAAGCTTTAAGGTTTTTCCCTCCTCAGTTTGGCCTCCAAAACCCAGTCGTTCAGCATTACCTTTATCTTGGCCAACGTGGTCCTTGCTTCCATGAGCTGAGTCTTGTGTGTGATGAATAAGAATCCCATTTCTCACCTGACCTTGTTTAATGAGCTGCTCAGAGAGCCTCTCCAGTCCTGCAGGATCCCCAGGTGCTTTCCCAGTAGGAATGTTGAGTTACAGATGATCTCTGGAGTTCTTCAATCCATCAGTGCTGGCTGGTGGCTTCTCCAGGAGAAGCTGCTGCCTCTGGGGAATAAAGGGGGAAATCTGGCAGCCCCAGGCAAGGAGCAGGATGTGCTTACCTGCTGGAGATGCTGGAATTCCCAACGTGCTCCTACAGAACCCTTGGTGAGTTCTTCCTCACCTAACAGTGATGAAGGATTTCTGCTCTTCGGTGGGAGAAGCTGCCACAAGTCTGGGCAGAGAGCTCCTGCTTGGGGATTTCTGCCCTGTTTGGGAGCTGAGCTGGAAGCAGGAATGCCTACAGCAAAGTGCTGCTCTGCCCTCCCTGGGAACTCTCATCAAACATTAACCTGACCCAGGCCAACTCTTTTTTTTTTCTTTTTTCTCTGGGTTTTTTTGGGCTCTACCCCCTCACTCAATGTCCAGAGGTGCTCAGGTCCAACTCTTCCACTGCTCTATGATCCCCCTGGGGAATGTGGAGAAGGAATCCCTGGGGTGAAGGGTGGGATAGAAACATTTCTGTTTATATTCTAGGAAGGAGGAACATTTGTGTTTACAGAAAGGGTGAATCACTGGTTGGTGTTTGTGTCCTGCTGGCCATCCAGCTGTGTTTCTGCCCACTTCCAGGTTGGATCTCCTGAAGGAAACCTTGGGAAGAGCCCTTTCCTAGAGCTATCACAGAGCCCATTCCCATCAAATGGACTCCAAATATCCATTGGGGTATTTTAATGGGAATTTTTTTCCATCAGAATCCCCAAGTGAGATGATGGCTGAGGTTCATCTGTAGCACCTGGCTGGGTGAGCCTGCCCAGGATGCAGGGGATGGATGCTGGGTGATCACTGATGAGTTCTGCTGGTAGAACCCAACCATTTCCTTGGTGGAACAGATAATTCTTTGCAGTTGGAACCATCCCAAACTCAAAACCCCTCCCTTGGCACAGAGCAAGCCACAACCTTCCCAGGAGCTGGGGGAAAACTGCAGCCTTTGTGTCCAAAGTGAGAGGGGAAGGCACAACCCAACTGCCTTGTCCCTTGGGAAAGGTGTTTTCCCTGCTCCTTGACACCCAGGAATATTATCTGAGTGCTCTGTAAGCTCTTGTTTTAGTTTGGTTCCTTATTTCAGGCTTTTAAAACTCTGTCAAGGTGACTTTGGTGGTGTTGCTTCTGGGTTTGCAACCTTGGGGTTAAAAACTTTAAGCTTTACCTGGAGCAGCATGGGGTTAGCACTTGTTGGTTTTTTCCTTGTGCAAAGCCATTTCAGTAGGAAATGTTTTCATTTTTTCTGCATTTTTTTCCCTTTTCCTACAACATAGCAAGCTAGAAGTTAAGACTACACATTGACTCAGTAAATAGATCCTGGTGACAGCAGAGCATGGGCCCTTTTTGTGTGTCTTGCTGAGTTTTTGTCAATTCTGTTGTTGCAGGGAGTTATTTTTTAATTCTCCCTCTTTTAACAGCTCTTCTGTGAGCACATTTGTGTAAAAAGCTGTCAGAGTGGCATCTGGGGACTGAGGATGGGATTGTAGTGACAGGAGTAGTAGCAAGGCCACGACTGTTGTGCCAGCTCCTTGGGTGCTCCTTGCTGTTCATGGTTCAAGTAAGAACATAACTCTGAAATAAGTGGCAGGTGTCTTTGAGAGGGAGTTGGATGCAGGATTAAGGCAGTTTCTGGTACTTTTAAATGCCTTCTCAAAACATAACTCCTTATGACAAGCAGGATTTCCAGCTTCACTTTTTCCTTTTAATTTTTTAAATTTTTAAATTAAAAAAAAATTAATTCTTTTTTTTATTCTCTTAGAACTATGTTTAAGCTAAAATAAAAACTGTTGCCTGTGTTTCCAGGGGGTGGGTGTGCCTGCCCAGAGCTGTAGATATTGTGTGTCCTCCCTGAAGTCTGTTTATCCTTCCTGGCCACATGTTTTCAAACAAAAGTTGTTTTTCAGTGCAGCCAATCCCCCAGCACTGGATAAATGATCTATTTGCTTTCTCTTGCTTGGGAAAACAACCCAGATAGCAGAGAGCCCTTGAGTTAGATGAGGATGGCTCAGAGGTGTCAGGGTGCTTTGAAGATCTGGTTGAAAAGTGGTGGCTTTGGAGCATTTCTGGAGGTGTGGGGGGTTCTGGGGACAGCCCTTCACCTTTGATGGTTTTTCCTGGGAATTCTGCTGCTGGGGAAGCTGGGGAGGGATTTCTGGAGCACCTGGTGGAGGTCAGGAGGGGTGAGGAGGAGCTGCTGCTCCTACACCTGTACCTGGGGATGGGCCAAGGTCCTCTGCCCTTTATCAGCTTTGCCAGGAAAACTTGGGCTGTGTTGAGGTCTTGGTCTTGTGGAGTTTTTTTGTTTGTTTGTTTGTTTTAAAACTGAAAACGTGTACAAGTGGTGTGCCTGGGGTCTGTCCCTCTGCCCCCCAGGTGAGGGGTGGAACAGGAGGAGGCTGGGGGCACAAGGTGTCCGTAGCATCACTCTGGTTGTAAATCCAGGATGAGGATTGCTGGAGCCCCCTCTCCCCAAATCCGTGCCCTGCGTGGCTTAAGGATGAGCAGAAATACCAAAGAGGATTTAGGGAGGGTGTTGGATGGGAATTCTGTCTCTGGGGTAGGTGGTTTGGCTGGCTCTTGGCTGGCTCCCTGCTCAGGGTGTCTGGGTCAGGAGTTTGCAGTGCTCACAGGATGTGCACAGGGGACTGGCAGCAGAAGGTTCTACCAGCTTCTGTTTTGGATTTTTTCCTTCCTTTTGTGTGGGACTGGAGGAGAGGTTTGAGATCTGGGCAGTCAGTAGATAGGGATAGGGATGCTGTGGGGCCAAGTGCACAGCTGGGGCTGGCACTGTGTGGAAGGAGACTTCCTAAAAATGGGAATTCTCTGCTATAGGCTTGGTTGGAAATTTCTTGTAATACTGGGACTTGTTCATCCATCTCCAGGTGTGGAAATCAAGGGGACTTTGGTCCCTCCTGTGGGGTGATGGTTTTGTCTCCCTCATCCTGGCTCTGCTCATCCCAGGAGCTCAGGTTTTGGCTCCTGGGAAAAGGGGAATTACAGTGGGATGCTCCTGCCTGCAGCAGGTCCCAGTCAGTGAGTTCTTCATCCTCCACTTCCAGGCCTCCTGGGAATGGTGATGGGGTGGGATCCTTCCCACCTGAGTCAGCATGGGAGGAAGGGGATGGAGCAGAGCTTCCCATCCCAGTGTGAGATATCCCTGGGCTCTGCTCCGACTTGGGCAAAAAACCAAACCCAACACCTGAGGAGCAGCAAATGGGGTAAAAATTGGGCCCTGGCAGTGGAAGTTCAAAGGTTTGTTCTGTTTGCAAGGGCTCTGAAAGTTTTGTTTTGCAGCTTCCTGTCCTGGCAGGGTTGATTCCAGAGGTGTCCCTTTTCCAGAGCCCCTCTGAGCTGCTCTTTCCTGAACACCAGCAGATTCCTCTTGTCACTTCTCATGGCTGTGGGAGCCAGGGATTAGAGCAGGAAGTTGTCTGAAGGAGAGAGTAGAGGAAGCCCCACTATCTTCACTTATTTACACATTTAATGCCAGTGTGATTTTAATAGCTTAATACCCATTGCAGGCACTTAAAATAGCTCAGTGGGGAGATTCAGGAGATTAGATACAAACAAGTCTAACTTGAATCCCATTCAAACTATTGACTCTAATAAAAGATGTAAAAGAATTTCAAAAACCTAAACCTAATCCTTCTGCAATCAAAATGACTCCCCAGGAAGATGCTTATCACTTGCAACACTCCAAAAGCTGGGGGAGGAATCTTTTCCTGGTGGCTGAGTTTCCAGGTACAGCCTGAGCAGCTCTGCTTTTCCTCCAGCTCTCATCCCAGGTGGATCTTTGCTGTAATGTTGGCACAAATGTTGGGATTTTTTTCCTCAATCCCAAGAGTTCCACTAAAGGTCAGGGCAGTTGTGAAAGGTGATGCTGGTCGGTGAAAAACAGTAACAGCCTTTTTTTAGTATTTAACCCCCTGTTTGTGAAATGGAGATGTGAAATTCTGTGTTGATTGGAGTCTTTTAAATGGATGTTTTTAATATCCATATATATTTACACACACAGGGTTCCCTCCACATGCCCCCTCTCTGGGTAGGCAGCTGTGGTGTTCACGTGCACCCACATCAGTTCAGCTGATTACAGGATAACTGAGAAAAAAGGGATTTTTCACTTGTAATCTTACAATTATTGGATCCCTGGGCTTGGTATCAGCATCAGTCAAGTTGGATTATTCTAATGATTTGACTTTCTTTACAATGCAGAGGAAACATCACCCTGAAGAGACTGAGACTTACACTGTGGGTTTCTCTGGATTTGGCACCCTCTTTGCTTTCACTCTCTTCAGAGTAGCAGCCTAAAGGAAGCCAAATGAGTAAGAAATTGGAGTAAGAGGCTAAAATGCCATTTAGGTGAAGGACTAATATATTAAAAACAGAGTGACAGATGGAGGTCTTGTGTAGATTGGAGTAGTGGGCTTGGTGTAGCTTTCAGAGTCATGCTGGGGCTAAGATTTTATTTATATATTAAATAATCAGGCAGCTGTTGAAAACCATGAAATAATGGTTTTCTGAGCAGACAGCATTTTCATTTAAGACTGCAAATTGTGTGGAAGAAATCTGTTTCCTTCCTGGAAGCACCTGCCATCCTTATTATACATTTATCCTTTTCCCACCTGAAGTCTTGAACATGTCAAAAGTGTCAGTACCACCTTATTATTCCTTATTATTATCTTTTCTTTACTCCTCTGAGTCCCAACATTTATCAAACTTAAAACTAACATTTTCCAGTGTTCTTGTGTGTGTGTTGCAATAA
This sequence comes from Calypte anna, assembly GCF_003957555.1. Classification (NCBI taxonomy): domain Eukaryota; kingdom Metazoa; phylum Chordata; class Aves; order Apodiformes; family Trochilidae; genus Calypte; species Calypte anna. The sequence continues at coordinate 16,654,771 of NC_044259.1, read as the reverse complement.
CTCTGATGTGTTTCTGGTAATTGAAGCAGCAAGACCAAAGTGCAAACTAGAATTTCTCAGAGGAGGGACTGGCAGCTTTTTAATGTGGATTTTTGCAGCAGAACTCTGCATGGGCTGAGGGAAGAGGTGCAATATTGCCAGAACTTCACTGAAATGACTGCCTGGAGTAGAAATGTCTTTGGGGAATCAGGGAGGAAAAGAGTCCTGGAAACAACATCAAAGCTTGGGGTTAGAACATGTGGGAGAGTGGCTGCCAGGAAAGGTATGGCAGCAGCAAAAATAAAACCAAATCTGCAGAAATCAGGCACTGAATGGGTGAGGGGAAAGAAAGTAAAGTTGCAGAATATTTGGGAGGAAAAAAAGTATTTTAGAAAATAGTGGGAGATGTACAGTGTGGGCTGGAATAGTTCAGGGCTGAAATAGGTGAACGATTCAGTGAAATGGTTTGAAATAGTTGTTGGACTCAGGACTTGGTGGATTTCTTTTTTTTTTCCATATTTTTTTTCTTTTATTTCTGCCTAACCTGACCCTGTGTAGGGGCTGTTGGGGGTTACAGCACTTGTAGGTGTGAGGTGGCTTCAGTCGGAAAACCAGCATTTCAGTGCTGAGGAGCTGCACTCATCAAGGGCTCCTTCACTGAGGTCATTCCTGCAGGGAAACAGGTAGAGGGACAGGGTTGGTGTGTTCCTGTTCCCTCCTCCTTTCCCTCTCTGATCAGAAATTGTGTTTTTTGTTTGTTTGTTTGCAGCAACATGAACCGTGAGGAGCGGAATGTGCTGCGTATGAAAGAAAGGGAAAGGCGGAATCAAGAGATCCAGCAGGGTGAAGAAGCCTTTCCACCCAACTCCCCTCTCTTTGCTGAACCATACAAAGTTGTGAGTTTGTGCAGTCCTTACAAACACGGTTTTTATTGCAGAAGCTGTATGCCAGTTGGTGTTTTAGCTTCATTTTTGTGCCTTCTGTTTGGATACGCAGCTCGTGCCTCAGTCGAGCCTTTAAGCAGGGCCTGAAAACAAGGATGGGCAATTCCCAATTTTTAAGGGAAATCCTTAGGAAGGTTGGGGCTTGCTTTCCAGGGATAAAACCATCCTTTTTTTTTTTTTAATTTATTTTCTTCAGCTTTTGCTACATTGCCTCAAAGGAATGAAGCCATCCATTGTGTCCTGTCAGGTTGCTTGTTTTGGGTGCTTGAGCTTGTTGCTGAACTGCCTGACCTTTGATCAGTACAATCCAGAGCTGGGTAAATTCACAGAGGGTTTTTAGGGTGTTCATTTTACATGCTGAACTGCCTGATATGAGAGAATTGTCAGCTTTAATTAGCATGCCAGTTGGTTCTACCTGATTTTTTTTTTTCAGGTTGTTTTGAAGGGGTTGACTCTGTTTATGATCTCGTTCAGCTTTAAACCTCTGTTGGGTTTCCCTCTGGCTTTGATTTGCTGAACAGAACTGGAAAAATAACCTAAATCTGGGATAACTAAAACAATAAAGTACCATTTCAAATTCTCAGTATGTAGCTTAAAACTGACTTTGGAAGCAAACCTGTTCCCTGACTTCAATTTCAGGTGGTTTGCAAGAAGCAAAACTTTGTGACTGGAAAGTGCCCTCCTGCAGGAGGAACGTTGGGAGATTTTCAGAATGTTATTTACATATTTATTTTTATTCCTATCCTCCCATCACTCTACTGTGCCTGAAAACCAAATCCCACACCTACGAAGTCAACTAAAGCTGCCTGGGATGCGTGGGTAACAGCAGAGTCTGCTTGATGTGAAAACAAACTGGTTCTGTAGGAAAGAGCCCGTTCTTACACAGAACCTTCTTGGCAGCCAGAATTATGCTGTATAAATACCAATTAAAAATCGCATGCAAGGCTGAGGCTGAGCTGCTTTTACTGTGCTGTTAATTAAAACTTTTTAGGACTGGTGCATTCTGTAGCAGAGGAAAAGTCCTTCAGGCAGAGGGTATTTACTGCACTTTTAAAGTTGCACCCAGCTCACCCATGCATTATTCAAGGCAGGGATTAGTGCTGTTTCAGCTGTTCCTCCTGCTGAAATTTAGCTTTTTCCTTATGCTCTGGGGGCTTGATTTACTGCTTTAAAACTGGGAATTGGAGCCATTTGCCCAAAAGACATGGACAAAATCAGACCAACTGCAGGAACTGGCGTTTTGATGAACTAAAAGTTGCGATTTATTTATTTTTTTTTCCTTTTAAGGCATTATATTTTTTTTTCCCCCCCTTCTTTTCACAGACCAGCAAAGAAGACAAACTCTCTAGTCGTATTCAGAGCATGCTTGGTAATTATGATGAAATGAAGGATCTCATAGGAGACAGATCACTACAGAAGCTCGTTGGCATCCCCAAACCAACCGTACCCTCGACGCCAGATGAAAAATCGAACCAAAGTTTCTTTGGTGATCAGAGACATAACCCTGGCTCCCACCAGAGCAGCAAATGGACTCCTGTAGGACCAGCACCCGGCACTTCCTCCCAGTCTCAGAAACGGGCCTCAGGCTTGCAGAGTGGGCACAGCAGCCAGCGTGGCAGTGGCACCACTGGTGGCAGTGGTGGCCAGAGGCACGACCGCGACTCCTACGGCGGTGGCAGCAGTCGTAAAAAAAGCCAACATGGGTCAGAACACTCCAAAGCCCGTTCTTCCAGCCCTGGAAAACCACCTGGGGTTTCTTCCTTGACTTCCAGCCACTCGAGGTCTCATGGAAATGATCACCACAGCAAAGAACATCAGCGTTCCAAATCTCCCCGGGATCCCGATGCCAACTGGGACTCTCCCTCCCGGGTCCCCTCCTTTTCAAGTGGACAACACTCTACCCAGTCTTTCCCACCTTCCCTCATGTCCAAGTCCAGTTCAATGCTCCAGAAACCCACTGCCTACGTGAGGCCAATGGATGGGCAGGAATCCATGGAACCAAAGTTATCCTCTGAACACTACAGCAGTCAGACTCACAGCAGCGGTGTCAACGAGCTGAAGCCCAACAGCAAAGCACACCTAACCAAGCTGAAAATCCCTTCTCAGCCCCTAGATGTAAGTAGCTCTCTGATTCCTGGCTCCTCCAGCCTCAGTCCCCTTGGGATGTGGGTTCCACACAACCAAAATTCAGGTGGTGCAATGAGGAATTGTATTTGAAATGGGGAAGGTACAAAAAGAATTATTTTTTGCGTTCTGCTGCTTCCCTGTGGATGCTGAGATTTTATTTAATAAAAGCCATGAGGTATTCAGAAAGCATACCTTAACCCAGAGGCTCATTTTCAGAGAGTATTTTTGTACTCAGAAGTTAGTGAAATAGCAGGATATTCACAAATATTTTGACAAGCTGGGTACCTGTGTTGCCATTACCCAGAGCCATGTTGTCTTAGAGCAGTGATGCCATCTGCATATATCAGTTTTCTTTTGAAGTGTGTAGCAGTTGCTGGATGTGATTATTATACCTTCACCTAGGGAAAATCAGCTAATCCTACAGCACACCAAATTGTACAGGGATGCTGAATACAAGATACCAGGAACAACCTTCAGAACTTTCAGTACTTTGGTTCAGTCCTTGCCTCTGACTGCAGCTGACTTAGAAGGAGAGTGCCTTAATAATAAAATGCCATTGCACCTCCTGTGTAACTGCTTGAATTCTGGTAGCTAGGGAGAAGCATTTGTTCCTGGGATTTCCAGGAATGGCAAGATAAGAGCCAGGACACAGGTAAGGAAATTCACATTTCCTTACACTCACAGTTGGGCTTTTGAGTTGAGAGATTGTCCAGTGGCTTCTCCCAGGACATGATGGAAGGCTACAGTTCTCTTTCCTCTCTCTGGAAATTTGTAATATCCCTGACTGCCTGGGAGCACCTGAACTGTCAAGTGAGAAGTCAGAGGTGATGGTGGCAGCTTCATAGATCTCATGTATTTGCTTTTCATAACTGGATGTGACTCATGGCATCAGGATATGGATCCAGCTGATCTTAAAATTAATCTTGCTGGAAAGAATTAGCAAGGCCTGTTTGTGTCTTTACAGAGGCTACATGAATCATGATAAGGATTGCAGGGTTTTTTTAACTGTTCCTGGGCCCCTGGGATCTTTTAAGGAATATTTGCTGTAGGAGATGTTAATCCTGAGTTTTGGTTTGTAGGCATCAGCATCTGGGGACGTGAGCTGTGTGGATGAAATTCTAAAAGTAAGTTCTCCATTTTCTCACTCCTCACTTCACTTGTTGAAAACACAAACGTGGTCACAGAGGTGGGAAGTGCTCTGCAGGTGGTTGGTGCCTTTCCCATTGAACTGGCTGCAAGTTGAGCCAGGGAGGGCTCTTCAGTCACTGCTCTGAGCAGGTAGAATCTGACTGCAGATTCTTCCCCTTTTTCCTCAAGCTTCAGAGCCCTCCCTCTCCTAGGAATCTTTTTTTTCTCCCCCTGTGTCCTACCTGTGTGACTTCTGCTGCAGTTTATATCCAGGCCAAGCAGTTTTATTGATTCATGCCTTTGTTAATTCCTTAATTGTCTGTTCTCATGGGTAGCAGTTTAAGATTTAGTTTATGTGCCAAATCTTTGTTGCACATTTGGGAAATTCAGATTTGAATATAAAGCTTGGCCAAGTGTGGACAATGAACTGGAAATGGAGAGAGACAGGGTTAGAATTTGATTCAAGATTGTAACTTAAAATCTGTGCTTTAATTTTGTTAATGGCTTTCCTTTTTTTGTTTGGTTGTAGGAGATGACCCATTCTTGGCCTCCTCCTCTGACTGCTATTCATACACCATGCAAAACTGAACCATCCAAATTCCCTTTTCCAACAAAGGTCAGTCCTCTATTCAAACACTGAGTGCTGTTGAAAAGTAACTGCTATTAAAGATGAGGGATTTTGGAACTCTGAAACTCAGCTCTGGGTCTGTCCCAGTGCTTTGTGTCTCTTCATCTTGCTGCACAATAACGTTTGTCAGCAGCAGACTTGGGAAGAATGTTCTTCCTCTAGTTTACACACAGCAGTCTAAGATGTCTGTAATATAGCTTTACTTTTACTTCTAAGTTTTTGTTTCATAAGTTCAGACCTTCTTCAGGACCCTTCTGAAGCTTGAAAATGCCACTGAGGCCTTTTCACTACTGGGGAAACACTTTGTGTTGTTCTGTGGAGGAGCAGGCAAGTGTAGTTGCCTCCATCAGGAGAGCAGTGGAGACTGGCTGGCAAATGCTGAGAAATTTAAATGTACTTTTCTCCATAAACTGATTTTTCCTTGCACTTTTGGAGGCCATTAGGAGTTCCATTAGATCTTACATTTTCTAGAGCAAAACAATAAACCCCTTTTTAAGAAGAGTTATTTTGCTAGAGGATTTTTTCAGCTCTCTGGCCTCTTCCTGACCTCCCAGGGGCTTGATAGCTACCCAGGACTTCCAAACTATTAATTCTGAAGAGAAACCAGTCTCTCTTTGCTGCTGCTGAGAGCACGGGGTGTGTTTCTAGCCCTGCTTCACCTCTGAGGAAGTTGTGGCTCTGCAGCCCCAGCTGCAGGGTTGGAGGGGAAACTGGCCCTGGTTTGCCTTGAGCTGCAGCTCTGCAATCTGCAGGATCTGGAAGGGATGGGTAGGCAGGGTGAATGGCTGCAGGCAGCAGCTTCAGCCTCCCATAGCTGACTCAGTTTGGATTCTTGGTTTGTTTCCTGTATCTTGCTGATTACCAGTAAAAGATTTACCTTGACAGGGTGAATTTTTATTTTTTTTCCTCTCCAGACTTAACATCTCTCTGAAATGGATTTGGGTGCCTCGTGTGGCCTCATTTCAGAGCAAAGGAATTAATTCTCTTCCTCTTTCTAAAAACTACCTGCAAAATAACCAAGACCACACTTTTCCTCACCAGGCTGCTGTTTTACAGCATCACTGCTCCCAGTTTCCTCTTTGATCCAAATTGCTCCCCAAAACAGAGCAGTGAGGTACTGCAAGAAGATTTTCTCACTGAGGTCTCTTGCATAATCTGAACAGGTTGTTTGCTGTCAGTGCTTTGACATCTTTTGGCCCCAGTTTCCCATGTTGGAAGGTGCACATCCATGCAAGTCCTTCAGATTGGGGAAGTTACCCAGGCCAAGCTCTGGTCCTGGCTGGATCTCCAGAGCTATGGCTAGATCAGTATTAATTTTGCCTGTATCACCTTTAATCAGGGTTTATTTCCTACGTTGTATAGAACTGTGAACTTGGAAATAATTCTTACCTTTTATAGTTGTGCAAGAAATGCCCCACGTTTCCTCATCAACAAGGGTACTTAGTCCACTGCTCTCAATATTGCCTCCTGAGCCTCTGAGGACACGTATCTCCTTTGCACACTGGGTTATGGGATTGTTGGACCTGGTTTTTGGATTTTTTTTTCCCCTGTATTTCTCTGGCATTTGCCTCAGGTTGGGAATTCAAAAGGTGTGCAGAGATCTGTGTGTCCTGGCAGAGGGAACCACGGGAGATGGCAGAGTCTTGTTGCTGTTTGAACAGAAAAGTTAGCTTGGGGGTTGGGTTGTGGGGTTTTTTTTGTTATTTTTTTGAACCTATCGACCTGGCTTGTGTTTCTTTCACCCAGTTTGCAAAAAATTCCATTTATGGCTGCTCTGAGCCTTTTGACTTGCTGCCAGCTTTTTCATTTCGTGGCTGAGCATCCAAGCCGTGGAACTTTGTCGACTTCTCTCTCCACATCCAAAGCCTGTAATTTCCTCTGCCTTCTCCCCTCTGTCATTCTTGGCAGCAGGAGCTTCTCAGAATTCCAGTGAGTTAGCAAGCTGTAGGCCTGTGCAGTCTGGACCCAGAGCAGGATTCAGAAAAGCAAACAAAACAGGAGCAGTGTTAGAGGAGAGCTCGAGCTCTTTAGTACTGTGCTCAGTTTCTCTCCAAGCAGATGCTGCAGAGTTCCACACCATTCCTCCTGAGAGCAGAAGTTTGCTGTGTTTTGCCTGCACACATGAAATTAAGCTCACTTTGGATCAGTCAATCTTATTTATTTTTTTTTTTTAAGGGATGATTTTCCCTATGGCTTGATAGTGAGTAGCTCGAAGGAAGCCAGGCTCCTGAGCGGGGCCTCTCTGCATTTACTATAAATACATCCAGTAATTATCAGGAAGTCTTTGAATCAGGAGACAGAACTTCATGAAAATAGGTCAGGGAAAGTTTTATGGATGCTATGAAAAAAATGCAGGTTCCTGAGTCTTGATAATAATGTTATCCAGTGACCTAACACTATAATTTTATCCTCTCCAACTTTCTTTTTAAGCCCTGGGCTCGCAGTCAAAGACTCCAAAAATGCTGCTGTGTTTGTAAAATATATTAAAAACCCAGCTGCTCCTCAGGGGGTGGAAGTTTTTGGTTTCAGAGCAGGGTAGGGGCTTTGGCAGTGACCTTCAGGCCTCTCTGCAGAGGTGGGTTCTGCATCCAGGTTTGTTCAGGAGCTCCCAAGAAGGCAGCAGCCACGTTCCTGGCTCCCTTCTTAGGCAGAAACCTTCTTTGGAGAAATAAAACAAGATCTGCAGTGTTGTTTCCTGCTGAGGTGTCTTCACTGTCTAACCTCAGCAGTCTGCTACGCTTTGGTTAAAAGGGTTTCCTTCCTTCAGGTTGGTTTTTAATGCCCTTTTTCTGCAGCAGACCTTTGGAAGATACTGCTATAAATAACTTGGGAGCTGGAAGTGCAGCTTTTTCCTTTAACCTCTGAGTTACTTAAGGGAGTAGCTGTTCAAAGACAAAACAGATGGCAAGAGAGCTGGAAAAAGTTGCACATTTAAACATAACACCTCATTAAAGTGCAGGTAGCTGAAAGGCTGCACTGTGCCTTGGAAATGAGGAGCTGAGTGGAGCCAGGCAGGTGCTTTCTGCAGGGTTTGTGATGGGTGTTTTGGGAAGAGAAAGTCCCTGTTCCTCATCCTGGGCTCTGGAGAAGTAGGATGTGATTCCTGGGAGGCCTTAACTTCTTTTTTTTGGCGTGTGGTTTGTCAGCCTCTAAGCTGAGAGTGGAAAAAGGCAGTCAGGGAATCACACTTGTACTCCTTTTACCTGTGAATGATAAAAATCAGGTTTTATTTGGGAGGAAGTATGGCTGCTGCTTTGTGGTGAAGGCTCCTCTCCAACTTCATCTTCACTTTAAACACAGGTTAATTTTATTTTAATCATCCCATCCCTTCTTTCACTTAGTCAGGATGAGAGGCATTTGAAATGCCTTACGAGGAGAGTTCCCCATCAAAACCACTTGCTCAATGCATTATTGCAGCTGCTTTCACCTTTGAAATAAACAGTTAAGGGAAATAAGCAATACCTGGGAGTGCTTTGCTATGTAAAGCTTTTTGTGTGCTTGAAAAAATGAAGTTTTTGTGAATATAACTGCTGTGTGGGAAGCCTGCACCAACCAACCTGGGTTTCATTGCCAGAGCATTTAAGGAAAACGTGGGTGTATAAACCTCATGAATTGAGTTAAACACTTTCAATTTTTATTTATGGGGCCAGCATTTGTCCTCATTTTCAAACAAGGTCAGGAAGGTCCTATTTTAAATGGCACTTTAGCCTAGAAGTATCTTTTCAGTAGCATCTGCATGTTTGTTTGTTAAAGCAGTGTTGCAGTGGGGGGGTGTGTGTGGGGTTTTCTTTTTAAATAAAATTATAATTACTGTGTTTGGGGAGACAGAATTGGGGTTTTTTTGGAATGGTTAATCCCAAAGTGCTTAAATTTGCTGAGCTTCATTTTTCAGGGTTTGATTGATGGGTACCAGCTTTGGTTTGTACCAGGGAAGTCCCAAGGGATTCTTTCTTGGCTTTTGTACAAGTGGTGACACCAGACCTGGCCTTAGGGGGGAGGAACTCTGGGTTTCACCAGGGACTTGCAGGGAGCTGTTGCAAGAAGGGATTTTTGGGCAGAGCTCTGCAGATTTTAAGCTTTGTTTTCTTGGTCTCCTTTGTGGCAAAGAGGTTTTTGGTGTAGCAGGGTTGTCATTCCTGGTTTATCCCCCAGTGTGGATGTCTGGGGGGGGGGAAAATAAGCAGAGAAATGGATTGGAATAAAACACATCAAATTAACAGCAAAACTTGTCTGTGTTTAAAGAGGTAATAAAAGAATTACTGAGTGGTTCCTCTCCATACTAAACATACCTGACAGGGGGTTTGTGCCAGACATGCAGGGATTTGGGGGTTTCAGCAGGTGGGAGAGCCCAGCTAAGGAGAGGAGCAGGAAGCTGTTGGGTTTTTTCCCTATTTGAGGTTAGGTGCCCTCCTTTGAATGGGAAGAGTTTTCTTGATGACAGCGTGGGGTTTGAGATGTTCAGATTCCCAGTGAGAAAACCACTTGTGATCTTTTGTTCCCTTAGGAGTCTCAGCAGTCCAGTTTTGGCACTGGGGAGCAGAGTAAGTATATTAAACTTCCTGTAATGTCTTTCTTTTTTTTTTTGCTGTGATTTGGTATTCTTAGCATGTCACATTTTTTTATAGAGAATGAGATTTGCCAGGCTGGTTACAGGATGGAGTCTAAGTTAAGATTTCTCTGCTTTCTCAGGTTTTAACCTGTAAAACAATTGCTTGATTTTCTTTTGCATTTCCTGTTGAGACCTTGAAAGTTGAGACTGAGCTGTGAAGGTTGTTACTATCCTCTAGGAAAAAAAAAAGAAAAAGAAAGTATTTTTAATTTGCCATCTTTTCCAGTATTTAAAAAAAAGGCTCCTTGGTTGAGCTAATTGAAAATAGCTGAGTGCTGCACCACAGCACCCTATAAAAAGCCCAGCTCCCTGCTGGGGGACATCCTAGAAACCAGAATAGTGCTTATGTCTGTGCTTCAGTAGCAGCAGCACTGTTAGAATCATAGAATCATAGAATCCTAGGGGTTAGAAGGGACCTCGAAAGATCATCTAGTCCAACCCCCCCTGCCAGAGCAGGGCCACCTAGAGTACCTCGCATAGGAACGTGTCCAGGTGGGTTTTGAATGTCTCCAGTGAAGGAGACTCCACGACCCCCCTGGGCAGCCTGTTCCAGGGCTCTGTCACCCTTACAGGAAAAAAATGTTTCCGGATATTCAACTTGAACCTCCTGTGCTCCAATTTACACCCATTACCCCTTGTCCTATCACTGGTCACCACTGAGAAGAGCCTAACTCCATCTCCCTGACACTCACCCCTTACATATTTGAAAACATTGATGAGGTCACCCCTCAGTCTCCTTTTCTCCAAACTAAAGAGACCCAGCTCCCTCAGCCTTTCCTCATAAGGGAGATGTTCCACTCCCTTCATCATCTTAGTAGCTCTGCGCTGGACTCTTTCAAGCACTTCCCTGTCCTTCTTGAACTGAGGGGCCCAGAACTGGACACAATACTCCAGGTGCGGCCTCACCAATGCACTGTTGGGTTCACTTTGGCATTTTAAACTCGAGAGAGACCAGATTAAAAGCTCCTCTGGTAATTTGTTCAGGAACATTCCTGAATACAGGCTGCATTTTCAGATTTTGGACAAAAGCAGCTTTTATTTCCATTTAACCATATTGCTTTGGATATCCCTGGAATAACCTAACCCAGGTAACAGACCAGGTGGAATTGATGTAGATTTGTGCTGTTACCTCCCCAAAAGGCTTTCCATTCCCACTGATTAAGCATCTTAAAGAGTAAAAGAAGAATGGTTTATTCTTAGATGCTCAGAAGCAGCTTACTGTAAACACCTGATTCTGTGGGGAATTAAGGAAACAAATTAAAACTTAATGCTCAGCCACAGACCCAGGTGATCTTCAGGTGTGTAAATGGAGAGGCAAGGTTACTCAGAACACAGAGACAACTTTGAACTCCTGCTTGAGTTTTCTGGGCAGCTTTTAACAGCCTCACTTCTTGTTTCTCTTGAGCTACACTTAGCAGTTTGCCAGAATTATAGAAAAGGGAAGGAGACACACATCCCCTCCCCCCAAAAAATGAAAAGCAGATTATATCAACGTGTTCCTATTGTAAGGTTTGGTTTCTGGGTTTGATTCCTGGGTCTAAAGATTGGTTCAGCTCAAGAGGCATGTAGGGATGCTGCAACAGGTCAGATCTTGCCAGTCTGCTCTGTATCCTGGGTGTAGGAGGCAGGAGATGAATCCTGACAGAAGCAGAACAGTTTTTCACACCATTAATAACACATTAAGTGTGTATTGATCCAGACAGCAAGGATTGAAATAATTTCTGTGTTTTCTTGATGGAATTATTTGCTGTGTTCAGTGTTTTCTGTATTCATCCACTCACTTCTCCAGTCTGGGGGAGGTTGTACCTGGGATCAGTGAGTTCCTTTCTCCTCTCTGCTCAGCTCTCCTTGGTTTATCCAAGGCTGTGTGCTGCTGGCCACAGGGCAGTGATTTACTTTGCTGGCTGAATTTTCAACAGTGAATTTTTTTTCTTTTCTTCTTCTTCTAGAACGATACAATCCTTCAGCAAAAACATCCAATGGTCACCAATCCAAATCGTAAGTGGCTGTTGAAAAAAAGGTTTCTCCAACAACCATTGAACCTTAAGAAGCTTGGAAAAGAGCTGTTTATTTTACTACAACGTGTCAGGTTTTGAACAGGCTCTTCAGCATCCTTCTGCTTGGCTGGCAGATAAAGGGGACATGGTTTTTTTTTTTCCTGGGACAGTAGAGAAAATGTGGCATATTGGAGCAGCTGGAATATTCTAGCAAAGGCTGTAGTCTGCCTTTCTCAGACCTGAAAGTCAATTAGATGCTGTCAAAAGCTTGTTTCCAATCAAATATGGGAATAAAGGCACGGGTGCTGATTGCAGGTTTAATGAGTCAACATCTGCTGTGATGCAGCCACAAGGTGAGGTCTGGTTCTGCTGCTGGTCTGGGCATTAGCAAGAGGAAAAAAGCATGTGATCCATGGGAAGGGAATAAAGCAAAAAAAACCCCACCCTTTTTAATTTTTACAGTTGGTTTCCTAAAACCTAAAATTCCTAAACTGTTGTTCAGGGTGATGCTGAAATGCAGCCTGTTCAGTGAGTGGTAGGGATGGAAGTTCACTGCTGGGTTTGGCCCTTCTCAGAGCTGTGCAGACCTCTTAGAGAGAAGTGTGGAACTTCCCAAGCTGGGCAGTGGGAGAACATCTCAGTCAGAGGTAGCACTGGACATGTGTTGCATGGGAAGAAAGCTGAGAACATCTTTACTGTGACAATAGAGTTTGAAATAAATAATAATAAAAAAAAGGTGGCGAGAAAAACCATCCAAAAGGAGATAAATGCATCTTTTGTAGAAGGATAACAATGACAGATACTTGAGGAACCAGATCCTAGAGGGTGATGTTTCCTTTTAGCTTGTCAGTAGAACAGCTGTACTGGGAAGCTCAGGAATATTCAGACTTTTAACCCTTTCTTCTTTTTTTTTTTCCAGATGTGAACCGAACCAGACAGAGTAAGACATTTTCCTTTTGTACCCAAAGGCACTTTGCAGGGGTCTCCTGCATTCTGCTGTTGTTTCAGTGTGTTCTCATCTTCCCAGTGTTGTGAAGCAGTGTGTGTGTGTGTGTGTATGACTCCCATAAATAATTATGGCTTTGAATAAGGATGAAATAATTATGGCTGAGAGCCGTGGCACTGATGCCACGAGACAGGAAGCAGCCACTGCTGTTGGCTTGCTTGATTCCATTTAAATCAGTATTTTTGGGCCTTAGTAAAATGTGTCAAATGTCCTTTCTGAGTGGAACAGATTGGACTGAGGAATCAAAGTGCTGGAATCTTGATTCTGCTCTGAAGAATGACTTAACTCCTCATTAAATGGTAGCCTGGTATCTTGTGGCATTCACCCACGCAGCCTGCTCCCCAGTCTAAACAATAGCGTGTTGAAATGTGGAAGAATGCTTGGAAAGTAATTAAAGTACGTGGAAAAACTTGTCTCACTTTCTCCCTTTTTCCTTAGTATGTTGAAAGATGACTTAAAACTCAGCAGTAGTGAAGACAGTGATGGAGAGCAGGTATGTTGGGAAAAAAAAAAAAATCAGAAATCCAGAAGTGGGAACTTCAGCAGTGTGCAGAGTGAGCAGCAAAGAAACAAATTAAATGGCACGTTTTTAGGCAAACCTCAGGGATTCCTAAATGTAAACCTAGGGGAAGTTCCCTGGCTTGGGGAGCAGTAGGTGTTCATGTAGAAAATCTTGTTTTACCCATTTCTCATGGTCTTTTTCTGAGGGTAAATGGTAATGTGTACTTTAAAACATCTGTAAAGGCTCTAAAACCATTTAAAGATAAAACCCTTCCCCTGTCATTTAGGGGATTGGGGTGATAAGGGATATTGTACCTGATACTGGGGATCATAGCAGCACCTTTGTTATCAAAAAATCTCTTTATTATTTTTTTTTTCAATATTAATGCTCTGCAGTTTCTGCCAGAAATGACAATTGGAAAGGTGAAATGGAAATACCTGTAGGATTTGTGCTTCCCAGCAGTGGTGCCTCTTTTCTCCCCATTCCCAGTTCTAGTACTTGATTTTCTTCACGTGGCAACCTTGGAGGGAGCAGCTGCAGTTGGTTGGCTCCTAACTCTGCCCTCCTCAGGAATAACGTTGGGAAGGATGGAACCACTGGAGAGTGGGAAAACAGGGACTCAGAACTGTAGGAGAGTACATAGGACTCTGAGATAATGGGTTTGTGGTGAAAGCTTGGACAAAATCCTGATTTATTTACATTTCTGTCCAAGGAAAAGGCAGCCACACGCAAACTGCTGCGAGCACGGAATGAAGATGCTGTTCAGGCTAGATAATTAAAAAAAGTGAAGGGCTTGGAATTGATGCTTTGCAGTTTAATTGTGTAGACAATCCTGAAGTAACTTCCAGAAGCTTCATGTTCTTTTTCTTTAATTGCAGGACTGTGATAAGACGGTGCCAAGGAGCACACCTGGCAGGTAGGCATTCCTGGGAGCTGGCAGCACGGGAGTGGGGATGATCACTCCAGTCAGCACTCCTGATTTGATCTCATTTCTAAAATTCACATTTGTCTTTTGTCTGATTGTAAAGGAAAGAGGCAATTAGAGCTGAATCCATCATTAACTAGCATCTATCTTGCAAATTGTTGTAACCACCTGGGGAAGGGGGAAAGGCGACGGCTGTTTCCAGGGTGAACCAAGTGTTGAATTTTTACCTGATTGAAAGACTGATTTTATACTCTCTATTTGTGCCTTGAGTAGTGATTGTTTATTTATCTTTTTTTTTTTCTTTTCAGTAATTCTGAACCTTCCCAGCATAACAGTGAAGGGGCAGATAACTCGAGGGATGACTCGAGCAGCCACAGTGGGTCCGAGAGCAGCTCGGGATCTGACTCTGAAAGTGAAAGCAGTTCCAGTGACAGTGAAGCCAATGAACCATCCCAGAGTGCATCCCCTGAGGTGGGTCTGGACACAGAGCTGAGCTGCCTTCCTTAGCTTGGCATTAATCCTCAGTTTTAAAACCAGGACAAATAAAATAATAAAAGTTAAAACTGTTCGGAAAAAAACCCCGACAAACATGGGATCACTTCCCAGATGGAATATTCTTCTGCTGAAGCACCTGTGACTGGATGTGGTAGCCATCCTTCACATAAGCACACATTTGATGTTGTTTGAGGTGATTTTCACCACCAATTACTTACTGGAGTGCAGAAATTAGATATAATGGCTTAAAAACCTTTTAGTCAGGAGAGCTGTGGCAGGCATGCTTTCCTGTGGAGAGCAGCTGCTCCAAGTGAAGGGAAAATGGTGCTTGGACCTCTATTCATCTACCTGCATTTAATTATTTACCCCTTTTCTGTGTGTGTGTGTGTGTACCTCTTGCTTTGGCCTGTAGCATAGTTCAGCTGTCCTGTGGGGGGAAAAAAATTTATCTAAAGTGTTTTCATTTTAATTTGTTTTTAGCCAGAGCCACCACCAACAAACAAGTGGCAACTGGACAACTGGTTGAACAAAGTGAATTCCCACAAAGTCTCACCAGCTTCTTCCGTGGACAGCAATATCCCATCTTCCCAAGGCTACAAAAAAGAGGGACGGGATCAGGGGGCAGGGGGTGGGTACACAGATCAGGGTGGATCCAAGGATTCCATTTCTTCCACTCCGGGACGAGATTCCAAACCCACCCAGAAGGGCTCAGAAAGCAGTCGGGGCAGGCAGAAATCCCCTGCCCAGAGTGACAGCTCAACCCAGAGGAGGACTGTAGGTAAAAAGCAGCCCAAGAAAGCAGAGAAAACATCTATTGAGGAGCCCAGAGGGGGCCTGAAAATCGAGAGTGAAACCCCAGTGGATATGGCCACAAGCATTCCTTCCAACAGGCACAAGGCAGCCACAAAAGGCTCCAGAAAACCCAACATAAAGAAAGAGCCCAAATCTTCCCCTCGGCCGACGACGGAGAAAAAGAAATACAAAGCTTCCAGCAAATCTGCCCAGAAATCCAGGGAATTCATAGAAACAGATACCTCATCCTCTGATTCCGATGAAAACGAGAGCCTGCCTCCCTCATCACAAACACCCAAATACTCTGAGAGCAATAGGACTCCTGTGAAATCTTTCATGGAGGAGGATGAAAGCTTTTTTCGGCAAAGAATGTTCTCTCCTATGGAAGAGAAAGAGCTTCTTTCCCCACTCAGTGATCCTGATGAAAGGTACCCACTTATTGTGAAGATTGACCTGAGCCTCTTATCAAGAATACCAGGGAAGCCTTACAAGGATGCTGATGCACCCAAAGTGGACAAGAAAAACGTGCCAGAGAAGCACATGAGAGACTCCCAGAAGCAGCCATCTGACAAAAGCTCTACGAAGGGCAAAAGGAAACACAAGCAGGTGATGATTTTAAAGAGTCTGAGCCTCTTATCTCAGCCCCTGCTGGTGGCCCAGCAACCCAAATCACACCTCGGGGTGTGGATGAGGAGGGGGTTTGGGCTGGCATTTTGTGCAGGGTGCACTGATCAACCCTGAGACTGTGGGGATGTTATTTTGGAGTGAAGAGGGGAAGGGACACAGCTGCATCTGGAGGAGCTCAGGATATTTAAGCCTTTCCAAAAAAAACCACAAAACACCCCAAAACATTTCATCTTTTCAGCTTTAAATACAAAGTGGGAATGGGCAGGAGTCAGGGGGGGAGCTGAATAGAAGTGCAGTAGTCTTGAATGGGGGAAGAATAGGAAGAAGGAGTTGGGGGCATAGTTTTAAACTGCTTTGAGAAGCCTCCAAACATGTGTGACAAGGAAACTTGTGCCTTAAGGATGGACTAAGGGAGCAAAGAGGTTTTTAGAAGTTTTTTGTTTCCCTGAAGTGAGAACTGTGAAGCTCTGGTTCAGAAATGGCTCTGGATTTTGTTCTGAAAATGCCATTTTGACAGGGGTTTGGCAGTGGTTGTAAGACTTTGCTGACATGTGGAATGAAAGGGTTATAGGATATCATCCAGAGGGGCATTTGTCTCTCCAGATGAGAGAGAGAATTCCAGTTAAAACAGTTTTCCTCCTGAGCAACCAAAGCAAACTTGGTCCTTTACTGAAACCAGTGCTGCCTGGGAGACCTGATGTGTAACTGCACACACAGGTTTCTCCTGCACTGTTTGCAGGATCCTCTGGAGAAGGAAAAGAAGTGAGAAAGTGTGAGGTTTGATGTAAAATTGGAACAACTTTGACCAGAACTGCCACAGATTATTTTTTGCAAGTGTTGCTGTTGATGGGAGAGCACTGAGATTCCAGTGGCTCCTGTGTCTCTTGTGCCTCGCAGTCCCCACTGGAGTCACAGCATTAAAGAGCTGTGCTTTTATATCTAAACCCCACCCTTTTCCCCCAGTTTTTGGCTTTGTGAGTGCTCTGTCCCCAGCTTTCACTGCTTGCTTTCCACACTTTATGTGCTCCTGTATTTCCTTGATCACAAGGCTCAGGGCTGCAGCAGCAGCAGCCTAACAGAAATGAAACTTTTTTGGGTTTGAATCTGGGTTATGTCACCAGATGACTTATTCTGTGAGGCCCTGGTTCCCATTTTATTCACTGTCTTGATACTTCCAGTATGAAGGCAGCTTAGAAATTCACCTTCAGGACCCTTTGACTTGGGGGATCCAACTTATATCAGAATTTCTGAGCTTACTGTGATAGACTGCAGGACTTGTACCCTTCTCTGGCATTCATAAGACACAAAATCTGTCCCTTGTTCTGTCAGGAAAGCCTCTGGCAGATTTTCCTGGTATTTCATGGTGATAATGAACAGCTTAGCTGTGTGCAGGTTGGTCATTTAGAACCCAGGTTTTGTTTTTCATGATGTTCCAGTGCCAGGGTCTGCTGATATCTCCAGCTCAGATGCTGGAGGGCACAATAATTTTGTGCCCTGTAGGTTTCTGATGCTGTGCACTGCAAAACATCAGCTGAATTAAGTGTCTTCATGTGAAACTTTGCCACCCTCCATGAAGCCATAAAGGTGGACGTTTGCCTGGATGTGTTTCTTGTTTGCTTTATTCAGAATGAGGATGAAAGCAGAGCCAGTGAAAGCAAGAAAACCAAACTGGAAGAAAAAACTCCATCAGGACACAAGACTTCCAGCAGCAGGGAGTGAGTATCTTGGGGTGCTGGCAGCACTGAAGGCTCAGGGTGATCAGGGAGAAGATGGATGCCTGTCTTCCTCCCTCATCTCCCCAGCAAAGTGTTTCCTATTATTCATCAGTGGGTAAAATGTCATGGTTTCTTACCCTTCAGATGGATTTGCTTAAGAATTTCTGCTAGTAGCTGGTGGAAATTAATTTCCAAAAGCACTGGCCAGGGGCAGTTGTGTGATTTGACAGAAGGAAGGGGTGTGAAGGGTTGGGTGTGTTAAGGAATGGATCCTTCCCATTTTTGCCTCTGGTTTGGGTTTAGAAATCAGCTGTGCATCTGGGGTTTTGATCTTGCAAAATCTGTGTTGTTTGTTTGTTTGTTTTTTAATGAACCCACTCTGGTAATTGTGCAGTTAGCAAGCTTGTAAATTGTGAATAAATCACTTAACTGGCACTGCCTGGGAAGCTGAGGGCAGTGAGATTTGCATCCAGGGATTTAGGATCACATTTGCTTGGTGGGGTTGGGGGGGATCTCAAGGATCATCTGGGTAGCTAGGGAAACTGGGAGTGACACAAAAGTAATACAGAATTAGGAAACAGATGATCTTTTTTTATAGGAAGGATCTTTTTTAATATTCTTTTGCTTGTTTTTTCTATGATTTTCCATTCTTGCAATAACTGTTGTGCTTTTCTTTGATTTATTCCTTGATCAGTATTAATCCAGAGGGAAAAAGTAAAGCTTTTTCCACTGCCTTTTCAAACTCAGCTATTTCAGTTCAAGCAACTGAGAACTGGTGTAAACTGTGTCATGGAAAATGTTTCTGTGTAGTGAGTAATTGCCAAATTACAAATCTGTGAGAAGCTGCAGCATATCAGCTGCTAGAAATCTTGTTTGCCCAGGCTGAACTGAGCAGTGTCTTGGTAGGAAACAGCTGTAGAATGAGTGGGTGCATTTCCAGCTTGGTTTTGCTTTTTTGAACCTCTTATTTCTGATTCTTGTTTGATTGCCAGCGTGGATACCTGAAGGCTGTTTAATTAAATGAAATCAGGTGACTACATAAAAAATAATCTATAGAATTTATTATTAGGGGAAGGCAGGAATAGCCAGCAGCAGCCAAGGTGTTCAGGAAGATCAGGTGAAAAAGTTTTCCAGTATCATGAACCTCAGAGACCATTTATCTGGACCATCTTTTTTCTGACTGTGAGGCTGGCTGGTGCAGTTTCTTACATTCTCAGTATTTAGGGTGGTTTGTTGGGTTGCTGGGGGTTTTTCTTGGGTTTTTTTTTTTGTTTGTTTTAAGAAGTGTTGTAGGGATGTGGTTTTATGGTTGGAACTTGTCTGCTGGGTTTTCAGGTCAGAACAAAGCAAATGGTGAGAACGAGTTCAGTCTGGCTTCACAGGAACCTCGTTGCTCCCTTTCTTTTCCTCCATATCTGCTTTGCTGGGTCTAACAACAAAAATCTTGTTTGGTTTTAAAAAAAAAAAATTGAAGATTTCACAAAATTTAAAATGAAAAATTGTGTGGTGTTGGGTTTCTGGTTTTTTACTTCATTTGTGTTGGGTTTTTAAGGAAAAAGAACCCAAACCTGAATGTGTTCATTTTGTCCAGGTCTTCAAAGCCAAGTGCTGTTAAAGAGAAGGATTTACTGCCCTCTCCTGCTGCCCCAGTCCTGCAGAAAGATTCCAAGCAAGAACATGGATCCAGGAAGAGGACAGTCAGTCAGTCATCATCCTTAAAGTCCAGCAGCAACCTCAGCAAGGAGAGCAGTGGTGGCAGTAAGAGCAGCTCCTCCTCAAAGCAGAAGAAGACAGAGGGGAAGGGTTCAGGCAGTGCTAAAGAAGCCAAGGTAAAGGGCTTACTCTAAATGCTCTCAGCCTGTTTGGTTGCTTTGCAGCTGGGTGTGATTTTTAACAATAATTTGTTAAAATAGAATTAGTTTTAGATAAGCATTGTTTCATGTCCTGGTGTGGAAATACCTTGGGAGGCTGTAAATTAGAAAAGAACTTGGGAGTGATCATGGAATGCTTACTCCTACCAAGTTCTTCTGTTAATGAGGGAAATATGTTTGGTCACCTGGTTACTGTTGCTGATTATTTATTGTTTGTTAATAAATACCTCTGGAAAGCTCTCTACACAACAGTAAATGGGACAGTGACTTCACTCAAGATCTTGTCTGGGTTTTTAAGGAGAGCAGGAGCTGGGTCCACACCCTGGGCTAAGATGCAGAGTAGGAGCTCTCATTTTATGACATTGTGGAACCCCAGAAAGATTTATTTGAACTTCAACTCAGGAATGTACAGAATTCCCCATGGCTGGAGTAGAGAAAATATGGTTGTAAAGGTGGTGCAGAAAATGTTTTTAAGAGTTTGAGTTGAGGAAAGTTTATAGAGGGTGGAATTAAAAAAAAACCTGAGGTCACTACATCTTAATGTGCTTTTTCACTTTTAGTTTAAGCAACTGCTAAACCTCAGTAGTTGAATTTTCAGCCTGTGAGAGGCTTAGAAGCAAGGTCTAAAAATGTCCAGGAGGGATAATTGATGGGAGGAGGAGGGGAGCAGCAGTGGCAGGGAGGTAACACGTGGCTCTGCACATCCAGGTGCAACTCCTCGGTCCCTCTGAGGAGCAGGAACCTGATAAATGCAGGTTATGAGTTAGGGCTGCAGAATTGGCCTTTGGGCATGAGAAGTGCAAATCATGTCTGAGGCTGGGGAGCTGATCCCTGCTGGGTGTGCTGGTGACTCACAGGATGTTTCCAGTGTCCCTGGAGTCTCCTGCTGAGCCACGTGTAGGTTAGGAGAGCAAGGAGGGTGTGTTGTGGAGACACCAAACTGTTCTCCCTGGGCACAATGCTTGTCCATCCACAATACAGATTTCTTCTCCCCAAGGCAAATAAATCCAGCAGACTGCATTGATGAAAGAAATGAAACCTCACAAAGATACAATCACCTCTTTGTTAGGGTGGGAAAACAGGACTCAAAAACAGTGACAGGAGAGATGGAGGGAGGGATTTAGTGGGCACAGGTGTGTCTGGAAAGCCTTGGCTGCTTTCCTTCCTCTGATGGAGAGGGATCTGGTGGCTCAGAGTGAGGAGGTTGATGCCAGCCTGTGCCAGCATGAGCTGAAAGCCTGATGGAAGCTGGGCTGCTGGAACAGCCACAGGCACTGCACGTGGAGTCAGGGGAGAAATTTATACACCAGTGATTATCTTGAAGGCAAAGTTAACAGTTCTTAGTAAATGCATCATTTTGCATCCATTTCCCTTTCAGGAAAAGATTCTGAACAATTCCTCAAGCTGCCCTCCTGCCTCTGCTCCCTCTGCAGAAGGTTCAAAGTCAAGGAGAGCAAAACTTGTTTTTGATGATAGGTAAGAAAAAAAGCAAAAAGTGCCTTTCCCTTTGTGGGGCTGGGAATCTTGAAGCAGTAGCCAGCTCCCCGTGGAGGAGAGTTATCCTTTTGCTTCACAAAAGTTGTTTTAAGTTCAAGCTCTGGAGAGCTGTGTGTGTTGTTCCTGTGCTTGGCAGAGAGCTCAGTCCTTCAGGAGGAACTGTAGCCTGCCCTCTGCATTCCTGCCCAGCATAAAAGGACCAGCAGGAGACTTAAATAGCTCAGGGCTGTTCTGTTTTTAAATGCTGACAGGTCCTTTCCACCTGCTGCTACCTCTCTGCCTGCCCCCTGCTCAGCAGAGCTCTGGGCCCCCAGAGTCAGGAGCTGAGGGCATTGACAGCTTAGAGGAGCCTTGGTTTGGGAAATCCCAGATCCCTGAGAGCAGAAACAATCTTGTGGGATAATAGAAAGTATCTTGAAAATAGAGCAGGTATTTTACAGTCCTGTGCAGACCTTAGGTGTCCCAGTCTCAGCATTTCTTGCAGCATGTCTGGTTTTCTTTTCACTCACTCCAGAAGTTTTAAGACACCTCAGTTGTAAAAAGGAAATGCAACGTGGGTGGGGGCCAAGTCCCTAAATTTCTGTCCTCTGTTGCAGGACTTACTCAGCTGATCATTATTTGCAAGAAGCAAAGAAGTTAAAACACAATGCAGATGCATTGGTAAGTCAGTGCCCAGTACTTACCTGGTGTGTGCACATTGTACTGGGGTGTGTTTCCTGCTTTTGCCATTTTGCTGCCCTGCTGCTTTGGAACTTTCTTGTATCCTCTCTTGTTTTGTCCTGAAAAGTTTTTTTTCTCCCCCTCTCCTCAGTCTGACAGGTTTGAGAAGGCTGTGTACTACCTGGATGCTGTGGTGTCCTTCATTGAGTGTGGGAATGCATTGGAGAAAAATGCTCAGGAATCCAAGTCCCCGTTCCCTATGTATTCAGAAACTGTGGAATTAATCAAGTAAGCACTGCAGAGCAGCTCCAGGGGTCAAGTGGGTGGGGAAGAGGCCTTGGGGAGCAGAGCTTGGGGAGCAGAGCTTCTAGATTTACTCAAGTATTGCCACCAACTTTTGAGATCTCTTCTCATACCCCATTAAAAGTGGATCACTTACCAGTTTGTGCCAGTTCCTGAGCCTTCAAGTGTTCCCACGAGGCTTGAGGTGCTTTCTGCCAAGGCTCTTGAGATCTCTCCACAATACATAAAGCATGAGAAGCAAAATTATTCCAATTACTCCCTGGCCAGCAGTTAGTTAAGGTGTGAGAGAGGCTCCTCAGCTGGTTGAGACTGGAAAATCATAAGAACATCAGAGTTTAGTGATCGATAAAGGACACCATTAACCTGTATTTTGCGTTTTTTACTTGATGTCTTTGTAGATACACTATGAAACTGAAGAATTACTTGGCACCAGATGCTACAGCTGCAGATAAAAGGCTGGCAGTGCTTTGGTATGTGTATTCCCAACTTCACACAGTGCACTTACTGATTTCCAGTGTTTTATGCTGCATTAACCTGAGTTCTGAGGGATTTCTGATCCAAATATATGAGTTTTCCACTTGGCTGTACATAAAGATTAATGGTGATTCCTGCACGGGCTGTTTCCTCCAGCTCTTAAAGGTGGTTATGGATTTTTTTTTTTTTTTTGGTTGAGTTACAACTTGAGGGCTGGCTTTTGCTGGGAGAACTTACAAATCCAGTAGCTGTGTTTTTAGAAGTTGTCTGAGTTGTGGTGAACTGGCCATGAAGTGTAACTGTGGTGTTGTTGTGTCTTTGGGCAGTCTTCGGTGTCAATCTCTGCTCTACCTAAGGCTTTTCAAGCTGAAGAAGGAAAGTGCATTGAAATACTCTAAAACTCTGACTGAACATCTGAAGGTAACTGCATCTGTTGTTTTGCTTAGAATATTTAAACCTAATCAAACTAAAGCTCTGAAATTAAAGCTCCTGAACCCGATATTCAGCCTGCTGTAGGTGAACTTGGAATAGACCCTGGTTAAATCTGGACCTTGGAAGCTTAAGGGAGCTCAGGGTTTGTTTGAAGCCAAATGTTGCAGGTGGGAGAAGCAGTTCCAGTGCTTCTGTTGTGTCACTCAGTCCTTCATCTAGACTGAGATTTTCTAAGGCTCACTTGGGGATGTGTAGCTGATGTCACTGGGTTCCTCTGAAACTTCCAGCTCTCAGTACTGAAAGGGATCAGGCTTGTCACTTGTGAGACTTTTCACAATTTTGGGACATCTTTAGTTGTTCAGTGCCAGTAATAACAGATCTCTTTCTGTTAATGGGCTGAAAACCCCAAAATGCAGTGGAATCTGATCCAGAAAGTTTTCTCAGATTTGAATTTACTGTCATATCATTTAGAATTTGGGTTATTAAAAGAAAAATGATAAAAATTAATTATTTGAGACAACCAATTAAATAACCAGGAAAAAAATCAGGTCACAAATGTCCTTTTTCCCCAACAGAATTCCTATAATAATTCTCAAGCACCGTCACCTGGTATGGGAAGGTAAGTAGTAAAAGCTGTTACCTGTACATCTTTTAGCTAGTTTTCTACCCAAACCCTGTGCCTGAGGTGCTTCTCACTCCTTCAGGTGTTGTGGGGATGGTTCTAAGGGTGTAGGTTTCCCAGGAGGGCATTTCAGATTTGCACCCTGCTACCTGCAGGTGCAGGACTGTGGCAGTGTAGTTGAGCTGAAAAGCTTGTTGTGACTCTTAAAGTTCTGATTCTTTAGACAATGATTGTGTTGAATTAAGAGATGAGGAGCTTTGGAGGTGAGGTTTTGGCTGTGAAGCTAAAACATTGGAGGATCCTTCAGAGTTGTTACCAGCAGGTTGTTGTAGGGTGTGTAAAAAGGGGATGTTCTGAGCATCCTGTAGGACGAGGGCTCTTAGAGGGCAGTGTGAGCTGCCTGAAGTTATTTGCTTATTTTTATGGATTTTACAATGTAATCTTTTTCTCTGACTAAGCAGCAAGCCTGTGGGTATGCCCTCTCCAGTCTCTCCAAAGCTGTCTCCAGGGAATTCAGGAAATTACTCTTCTGGGGCAGCCAACCCTTCAGGGAGTGGGTCTTCGGTGACGATCCCCCAGAGGATCCATCAGATGGCAGCCAGCTACGTCCAGGTTACATCCAACTTCCTCTATGCCACTGAAATTTGGGACCAAGCTGAACAGCTGTCTAAAGAACAGAAAGGTGAGTGGTGGCACGGGTGGATTATGCCCTGGGATGTGCCAGAGTGTGCTGAAACACTCGTGGGCTTTAGGTTTTGGCGTGGCCATTGCTGGTGCGCAGGATGCTTAGCCAGATCCTCTGCAAAATAAGGTGGAGTTGCAGTCATCCCCTGGGCTGGTGGTCTTGGTTGCCAAGTTAGTGTTGGAGGTGTTTCCTAGTAGCTTAGTGTTTAAAAAAAAAAAATATCTGTTGTATTTCCTATAAAATGTGATGTATAGGCAGAGGAATTTGGGGGGGTTCCATCAGTGAAAGTCTTATGCGAAATGCACGCTTGAAGGGGAAGGAATTTAGAGCAGAGTTTAACCATATCCTGCTGATTCTTAGCAACCAGTCCTGCAAAAGAGTAACAGAGCTGGTTAGAGGGGACCTTCTCCCTTTATTTCCCCTCCTCCCATCATCCACTCATCTTTCTTTTCCGACTGCAGAAAAGCCGCGCGCTGAGAAGCCGGGGTGGGGGGAGGTCGCCGGGTGTACCGATTCCCGTGGGGAAGCATCCCCCTGGTTTAACTCGTGTTTCTGTTCCTTCAGAGTTCTTTGCTGAACTGGATAAAGTGATGGGCCCTCTGATTTTTAACTCGAGCATCATGGCAGACCTCGTGCGTTACACCCGCCAGGGACTGCATTGGTTGCGCCTGGACGCCAAGTGAGCTCGGGAGCGGCAGGCGGGGGGCGTTTGTCTGGCTGCCCCTTGAGCTCTCTCCACAACACTGTGTCATGTCAATAAGGAAGACTGCCATAACACATTGCTTAGTTGACACTAAGAGCAAGGAATGCTTTCACACCTCTCCCATCCTCGTTTGTGGTGGTTTTATTTTTGTCTTTTAACCCTCCCCCCCCCCTCCTCTCCCCGTCATCTGGTTTAAAAGGACTTCGCTTCAGTATTCCCGTTTTAAGTTATTTAAATATTTTAAAATTTGCTACATAGAAATATGTAGTTTTTGCTGATCTGTCCTGGATAGATCATTGGAATTCCAGTCATAATGCATAGTCAGTTTTAAATCCTATTTATTTTAATTTTTTTTTTTTTTTTAATTTTAATTCTGAAAAGCCCGGTTTGGGGCAGTTTTTAGCTATTTCTTCCCAAAATTTACCCTTTCGAGTACTTAGAAAAAAAAATTAAACATAGACACTTTATTTAAATACTTTGTGAGCTTTGTTACTCTGTAATGTCTTGTGGTGGTAGAGCCTGTGAAAGGAAACTAGGGTTGATAGGTTCTAACGTGTAGGGACACCATGCTTTTCATGCCTAATGAGTCGACTAATAATAAATGACAACTACAGATTTATTATTGCAGAATTTGTACTAAATAGAAAAAGTTCCAGATATTCTTCTACTTATTAAGATGCTTCATTTAAATGAATTATAAAGAAATTTATATGGAAAAGTATTTAGCTGGATCTGGCTTGGATTGTCCTCCAAGGCAGCCTCCAACCATGGAATTAACACTATAACGATCACAAAACATTACAGTGATTGCATTTAACCTGAGAGCGAAGTAACGGTGTAGGAATGAACTTCAGTCTGATGGCTGTGATGCATACAGGAAAAGTTTCTGAAATGGACAATCTTTTTTTTTTTTTAATGTATCTTCATTGAAAATCATGTTTTGGTTCCTTGCTTGTCATTTTTTTTTTCTTTTTTCTGACACTTGGGAAAACCCGGTGAGCGTTGCGGTTCAGAACCAACCCAACGAGAGTTTTAAGTTCCTGCCTACCAGAACTGTCATTTGCATCTCTTTCCATCGACTGAAACCCCAGGAATCTTTAGTAGAAACGGAGATCCATGTTTTGTTTTCCTTTTAGGGTCTGATAGGTGACGGACACTACAGGATGACAGTGCACCAGCCACCGTGGGGCGGGAGCACGCCCGCGAGTACAGGGAAATCGCCCGTTTTGATGCAGAATGGAGTTAAAACTCGTGTATTTACCCCGTGTTAATGAAGGTCCCGTTAACATTTGATGGAGCATAATACTCACTTGCAAAGGGAGCAGCTTGCTGCAACAGGGATGGTTTATGGAGTTGCAGCTGAGCGCTCTCAACCAGAGCAAACCAAAGTACCTTTCCCCAGAAGGTGCTTGTCCGAGTCGAGGTTTCAACCGCTACTGCTTTCAGTATTGCTTAGTGCCCCTACCATGTCTGGTGTGCCTTATGCCTTACTTTTAGATGAAGATTTTATGAACTGTTTACAAGATGTTTTACAGCAAGGACCAGGGATACTGTATGCAGTGGTCTTCTGCAGTACTTGGGTAAAATTCCATTTCCTTTTTGCAAAGTCGTAGTGTCTGTCCCGCGGCCTGACTTCTCCTTGCGGTGGTCTCCTTCTGAAGAGTCAAACTCTGAATCCTTTGGAGTGAGATGGTGGAATGCTGCTTTGTTTTTTTTTTTCTCTCTCCCGTTCTGACCCTTGATTCTGTACCAGATACGAACGTGCATGTTCAGGAAAATGATTGCACTAAATTTTTTTGTGTGTGTGTAGTTGTAGTTAAGTGCCAAAATCACGGCAACCTCGAGAGAAGGAATCGAATTCTACGCTACTTAGTACTGCAGTATGTCCTATGGGCTTTAAGAGTTTAGAAGTTTTGCAGAATTAGTAACCTACTAAAAGGTAGCTGCATATTCGTAGAGCTTCCTTTGCGTCCCAGCCTCTTTTTGTACTTCCAGAAAAGCTTTGCTACGTACGAGTTGATCATGGGTAACAGACCTGGGGCTTTGTTTGCCACGGCAGCCGAGTTCTCGGGTCTGTTGGAGCATCCTTTTTATTGAATCACTGTGCAAGGTCACCTTTCTCTTCCTGTTTGCTGTTGGAGACAGAACTCTGTACCCTCCCACTCCACATCTTGGTTCATGGGACACTGTCAACTCTTTTTCCTTTAATACTCTAAAGTGCCTAGCACACTCGTGACGCTATATAAACAACAAGACCTTTGTAGACGTTGCATTCACAGTTGATTTGTTGTGTAGCCCTGCACTAGCCAGCATGGCTGTTTTTTGGCTTGCTCCTCTGTGCACAGTTGCCATTACTCTTAGCAGGAATGGTCTCATCTCTGGGAATTGCTTTTTTTTTTTCTTTTTTCCTCTCCTTAACTAGAGTCCCACAAATACCTTTCGGTGTCGCGCTGAATTGGTCTCTTAAAAAAAAAAATAATAAAATAAATGTATCGCCGTCCCTAGATCTTAAAACCACTGGCTTTGAATGGCTAGAGGACTTTTTTTTTTTTGCATTGTGTCAAAATGTGGACCTGAACTGGTTGGAAGTGTCCCACCTTCAACAGTGTACTTACTTGTAGTCAGATTTCTTCCAGAGTGCTGTCCCAGGTCTTCTGTCCGTACGGGAGATGTGCAGTGGTCTTGTTCATGGAACTGAGAAATGCCTTATGCATCTGTGGCTGTGTCAGACAGGGAACTCCCAGATTTCCCAAGTCCAGAAGCATATCTTCAGTTGGGATTTACCATTGCTTCCAAGAGAAAACCTACCTATTCTGTCAGTTTTCGTAGCTGAAGAAAAATGCAATGATGTTAAGAGGCTTCCAGCCCTCCCCCAGAGCGTGGGGCACGGCCCCAACCCATCCCTGGCATTCCCTAGGAGGGAATCCCCAGCTCCTGCCTCCCTAAAAGGTTCTCTAGAGGATTGCATATTAAATACATATCAATGCCCTCGTTTTAATTCCCTCACTGAACACGGTCCCAGTTGGTAAACCTTTAAAAATGGCTTAATCAGACTAGGCTTGCTCAGCTTATCAGCACCATTTGAATTGGCTGTCAGACTTGCAGGTTCCTCGGTGATAAGGTGCAACCCTTTTCTAGAATTCTGAACAAAATCTTCAGGACACCAGAGTAAAAACAGCCTGAGAGTTTTTTTTGTTTTGATTTGAAACTATTAGCCATAAAGCAGAGCATCTGGGTGGCTCTTCTTGGCTTTCGATGGCAGTATGCAATTTGTATTGTATGTGTCTTTTAATATATATGTATATATATATATGAACTCAGTCTGTCCAAAGTATATGTTATACTTGTTTTTAGATTATGGTGCAACTGACTATATTGATATATTATTTATTGAGTGCTGAATCACCATCTTAGTGGTGAGAAATCTTGCATATTATACAGGAGTGCAATGTATATTCCTTTAGATTGCTGAGGCTTGATTGCTGTGATGACAAAAAAGAGGAAAAAAAATAAAAATAATGCCCTGAAATGTATTTATGAATGGCCCCAACATCCAGAGAGTCAGAACTTTATGGAACTAATGTAGCACTTGCCTGGGGCAAGTAAAATAAAGCTGTAGGCAGATAATGATGTAGTTTGTGGCAAAGAGCTGGAAAGGAGAGAGAGAGAGAGATAGAGGCTACCTTTGCTGTTTTGAGGATTTCATTGACCTAACAGATTTTTGCTGTCACTGCAGAGTTTCTACTGAGGCAGAGACAAAAAGGGCCTGAGCAAGTCCAGTTTGAATTACCCACTGGGGAGCAAACAGCTTCCACATTCCCAGGTTTCTGACAAGGGTTTTTTTGATCAGGGTTTAAACGACTCCGGTTGGTGAATCAGTGTTAGGGCAAACCCCACGTTCCCAAACCAGAGTTCTGGACCCGTTCTCCTGGAAAGGGAATCCAGAGCCTTTGCTGGCCAACTCGGACAAATCCAGACCTAGTCCAGGAGACAGATTTCCCAAGCAGGAAAATTACCTACACTCAATCAGGGAATGCTGAGCTGGGTCCAGCTCCAGGGTTCTGGAGCCACCTCCTCCACCTGCCCGTGTCCAGCTGGCACAGCACAGGGTCACTGGGGTTGGTTTTGCCTGAAATGCTTCCCCCCTTTCTTAATTCCCTCTGGCAACAGAGTGGGAGCATCTCCATCCTTGTTTTTTCTCTGCAGCCCTGCTGGTTGGTGGGGTGGTTGGGTGCCACAGGATTCCTGCAGCAGTTCTTTGGGGACATTACACCTCTTGGAAACTCAACTCTAAAGGACCAGGTGTGATTTTTTTGCAAGCACAGTTCCTGAGATTTGTATCTGGTCCCTTCCCACCCCCCCCTACCAACCCCCTTTTAAATTGTTTTAAGAAATTTTGTATATGGAGGATAAAGTGCTTATATATTTATTAAAAAAAAAAAAAAGTAAAACAA
Organism: Calypte anna; assembly: GCF_003957555.1. Classification (NCBI taxonomy): domain Eukaryota; kingdom Metazoa; phylum Chordata; class Aves; order Apodiformes; family Trochilidae; genus Calypte; species Calypte anna. The sequence goes on along the minus strand of NC_044259.1, from coordinate 16,625,596 downwards.
AAAAAAAGAAATAATAATCCTTTATCTTATTTGAAATGATTATTTGGTGAAGAAGGGTTTTTTTTTCTTTTGGGGGAGGGCTGGTGGGTGGGGGAAGGTAACTTTAAACCTGTCACTTATAAACGAAGCCCTTATTAATCCTACAGAAAGGTACTGTTAGTAACTGATGGGATGTCTCTGTTTTATGCTTTGTACACGACAAGTCCATGTGTTACATTTTGTTTCTATCAGAAATATTTAGGCATCTGTCTTCAACCAAAACCTAAAGAAAAAAAATAAGAAAGAAACAAACAAAGGAAACACACAAACTGTGATTTTATTTGTTGCAATACATTTGAAATTTCAAAGGGTACTTTGGGGCTCGAAATTAGGATTTCTAAGTCAGTATGTGCATTTCATGTAATAAAGCTGTTAATGGTGAGCAAAGTATTATATACTAACTAGATTTTTTTCCACATCTGTATAGTATATTCTATGTATTTTGTGGTATTGAGATTATAGGAAGTTTAGTGTCTGAAACATGCGTTTAATGTGTATTTTTAAACAAATTTATGGCAATTAAAATATTTGGAGAAAAGGGTATCACATTTCAATTTGTAAAGATCTTTTTAACTACTGTGTCATTAAAATGCTTTGTACAATGCAAAACTGTAACTGGAGAAACTAAGTTTAATAAATATCAAATAGATTTTCTGTATTAAACTTCAAGCCACTGTGCTTGGATCTGTTGCTGTGGGCTTTCTTCTCCCTGCTGCTGCAATTTTAAGCAGAATTTTCATTTTTGATTCTATACCAAAGGCAGTGTTGGTCTAGGACGAAGGCAAATGGCATTTATTTTGATCCTGAACCTGTTGATAATAATTGTCTAATCAAAAGTGCTTTCTTGCAGCCCTCCAGGCTGACATGCAGCCTCTCCAGTTGGATTTTGATGGATTAATTTTAAAACAGGAGATGCTTCAGTGGCAAAGGTCAGTCCAGGACATTTATTTAAGTCAGTTTGATGAGAAATAATTAAAAGTAAATACTTTTACCTCCAGTTATCACTGGATATATTTGGGATATGGAAAATGCTGTCAGTGTTATCAGTCTGTTTGCTCCCTCTTTGGGTGCTGATAATCTGAGCTGTGGAGGCTGGCAGGGGATGGAGGCATCAGGTACTCTGTGCACTTGGCCAGGCTGAAGGAGAAATGTCCAAAGTCCAGTGGGAAATAATGGGAAATCAGCACTCCCCCTCCTGGGATCACCCCCTGCCCCCACACTGCTCACAGGACACAAGGAAAACCAAGGTGCTTTGCCCAGTATAAAATTTAATTCACACCTTAAAAAATAACTGTTACAAAACAAACAAAAATAACCCCAAAGTGAGCAGGAGCTGCAGGGTCCTTTTATTGAGGTTGGCCAGAGAGTTCCTGAAGGGTTGAGCTGCAGAGGTACAGCCTGGGCTGGGAAACGGCTCTCGAGCTCCTTGGTGTCCTTTTTGTCACCCAGAAATGTCACCCAGTGTGACAGAAATGTTAAGTACACTTCTGGCTCGGGTCACTGCCCTACCTGTGGAGCAGTCAATAAATATTTCACAAGTAGAGCAGGGTCAGCTGTGACAAGGGGGTCTCCAGCAGGATGGGTCACTCGGAGGCTGTCCTGAGGAAGCAGCGGTTCTTCCTGGGGAAAAAAAAACCAAACTCAGCATTGCCTCGGGTCCCTCCTTGCAGTGTCCAAGCTTTCTGGGTTAAAAAAGGGTTAAAATGAGGTGGCCCAGCAGCCTGCCAAGCTGAGCCTTAACACTGTGCCCCGGTCCCACTTAACAGTTGTAGGGGAATCAAGCCCTTCCCTCTGTGTTCTACCCTGTCCCTGCTTTCTGGTGTCTGTGCTGTGTGTGCCACCCAAAATCAGCTTTTGGTCACTAAGTAGTAAATTTAACTAATTTAACTATATTTAGTTGGACAGTTAGCTCTTGTCTGGTGCTCATGAGAACCAAGTGGCTGTTGATATTTTAGTTGTCTTTTAAACTATGAGTTTAAGTCATCACCTGAAGCTGATTTAGAGTAAGATTCTGCTTTTAATTGCTATATCCTTGAACAGCACTGGCTGCAAGAATGATCGATTTGAAGTGGTTACATAAAAGCTGCCTAGAATCCTGTGTTCTTTTTTGAGAAGACAGGTTATTTGTGGTTGCAGTGAAAGGGCTCAGGCTTGTCACCAAGGACACCTGGACTCTGCTCTGTTTGCACTGCTTACCACAGAGCTTCTCAAATCTATTGCCCCATCCTCGTGCCTTTTTTTGGTTGGGTTTTTTTTTTTTAATGCACAGAAATAACTCCACGTCTCATTTGGATGAGAATAAGTGGAAACTTCCTCTCCTTAATACAACCTGAAGGAACCTCCTGACCCAGGAGGCTGAGTTTACCTGCAGAGCATTGTGATGCACTCAGTGTTATCCCTGCAGGAGGCTCCGATGGGTCGCAGGGAGACCCCTCTCCAGAAGGGGGTCATCCTCCTCTGTCTCATTTGCTGGGCTTGCTGGTGGTGCAAGGAAGCAGAGTGTGTCTGGAACAGAGGTGGGAGTGTGAGGGTCACAACGTGCAGGAGCTGTAAGCAGCTGGTCAGTCTGATGCTGGGGTCTCCAGTCTTAATTTAAACTGGAGAACTCGAAGTCTTTCTCCTTTTCAGATGATGTTCTGTGCAAGGATCATTGCTTGCATGCCAGCCCCAAAGAGTTAAGAAGCATGAAAAATTCACTTTTTATTCAAATTCAAGTTTTTTTTAACCTTCTCTCTCAGGAGAGAAGGCAGAATGACTTCCTAAGCTGCATCTCAGAGTAACCCTGTAGTCACTTACTCATTTTTTATGCTGTTGAATCCTCTCAAAGAGCTCTACTGTTCACCTCTCACTCCTGCCAGTTACTCATGCAAATCACAACAGGTTTGATTAACTACCTGACCATTTGAAGGACCACTTTAAATCATTGTCTCTCTTTACCTGGCTGAGCAGCAGTGAGCAGAGCAAAAAGATTGTCAGCATTCTCCACCAGTGCATCTTCCCAGGGTCAGCCGTCAGCGGGGCCGCAGGACCAGCCTTGTGTGCAGGAGGAGGAGGAGGAGGAAGAGCCCCAAATAGAACTTCCCAGGCTTCAGCCAGATTTTTATAGACTTCATTCTCTTATCATTACATCAGCTGTCAGTCATTACAGGAACAAAGTTCATTTTGGAGCAAGAGGGAATTACTAAGCGTCTGCTGAAGCGATCTGGTTCAAGGCCTGTCTGCCTGGCTAATGATTGACTCTCCTTCCACTTGTACTTTGTCTGCTCAGCTTCCCACCTCTGCCAACTCTTCCTTTTTTAAAACCTACCCAACGTGTTACCAGCACCCCGGGGTGTATTTGCAAGCACACGGGTGCCTGGGCCAAAGCATTATGGTAAAGATCAAAAGGCATAACCTTATTTAACTCCTGTGGTGTTCACTCTGTGCCCAGCTCTGGGGTTGTCAGCAGGGGGGAGGTATTGGCTTGTGGAGCAGAAAAAACACACTTGGGATTCTGCTCCTCATCCGTGGCACAAAAAAGCATCAGGAGGAAGTTACTGCACTTAAAAAAAGCAGATGTGGGGCTTTTCAGGTGGCTCTTGGCACCTCAGTAGTATGTCATGCACGAGGAGTAAGAGGCCTCTTCTGTCAAGGATCCTCACGTGGCACTAAGGATGATGTTCCCTGGACAGTGAATCCCAGAGCCTGCTCCAGCTCTGAGGCTTTCCTGGAGCCCAGTTGCTCCTTGGGCCAAGCCTGGGGGTTCTGCAGCTGAGCTGTTTGCTGCCCTTTGCCTTCCTCACTCCCCACCAGCCTGGTAAAAGGTGCCAATGGTTCCCACTGGTGTGGTGGGTGATTTCTACTGAAGAGGAACCTTAATTTTTCCACTTTGAAATGAGATTGCAACAGCAAGGAGGGAAAAAATGTTTAAGAAGAGCTCTCTCAGCTTCTCTGTAATCCTCCCAAGGGCTTCCAAACCACTGGGACAAGTGGGAGAAGCATCTCTCCCCAGTCTGGATGGGACCTTGCTGGTACTCCTTGTACTCCCTCCTCCTCTGTGAGCTCTGGGGCATCCTGGAAAAGGAGTTTTGAGGTTGCAGAGTACCAGATGTGGAACAGCAGCTGCCTGGGGCCCAGGCTGTAGGGTTTAGGTTACTTCCAGGAGGATGGTACCAGATGAAACACCAAGCTGTGTTTTAGCTGGATTATAAACCCCCATCTGGATGTCCCAGGCTGCCATTTTTGGGGATTGCTTAATGTGGAGACATAAGTGCCAGCGTGGAAGGGCAGTTATTTAGATTCAGATAATGCCCTGGTCAGGTTTCCTGGCTACAGGTGATCAGCCTTAGCCCAAACTTCCCCAGGGTGAAATACAAACCCTTCCCTGCACATTGTCCCCAACCACTTCTGGGTACTGTGTTCCTGTCCTAAGATTCCTCTTACACCCCTCTCTCTGCCCTCTTTTCCTGGGAGGAGGGAGCCAAACCCTTTGTTATTTCACCTTCCTGGGTCTTAGGGAGGAAGGCAACAGGACAGTAAATCATGGCACGTGGAGTTGCTGATCTGAGCAGTTTCTTTTACTGTGAATTTCTCCATCGTTTTTCCCATTAAGCCCTTTCTTTATGTGCCTCTGAAGTATAATTTCTGCTGTTTCCACCATAGAGCAGAGGAAGGAAAACAAGAGGCAGCAGTAGTAGTCTTGCACAGGCTCTGCAATGAGTCAGACAGCACTGCCCTCTGCTAATTGTCCTTTCTCAGCTGCTTTTTGGCTAGGTGAGAGGATGCATCAAAACTGCTCTGTGCTCTTACCACTTCCAGGCAGGAACCTGTGCAGGAAAACGTGGAAAAGAAGAAGAAGAAAACCTGAAACAGTTGCTTTCCACATAGGCACTTCCAGCACACCAGTAAAACACCTCAGCAAAGATGCAGGTTATAAAAACACCAAAAAAAAAAAAAAAAAAAAAAAAAAGCCACAGAGCATTGCTCTATTTCTTTACCAAAAGGAGAAAAGAATGAGGAATTTTCCAACACTTTGCTCAGATGCTGACAGCCAGGGAGCCATTGCTGGTGGTAAGGGGCTGGGTGGGGACAGATGGCAAGAGGGTGGTGGTGGAGCAGAGGGTGACATTGCTGAGCTGGTGGTGGGTGTGGGTCAGGGGCTGGGGCTGGGGTGAAGGTGTTGTTGACAGAGTTCTGGTTCAGACGGGTCAGCTGTCTGCAAACAGAGACCTGGGGAGACAGCCCCAGGGGAACTGCTCCCCCCCGGCAGGCACTGGGGTTAAATGCAGCAGAAAAAGGAGCATTTCCTGAAGCCACCACCCTAAAAGCTCACAAGGTGCTGTGGTTCAGGCTGCACCAGCAAAACCACAGTGAAGTTTGGGGTGAAGGCTGCCCCTGGATGTCTTTGCCAGCACCCAGAGTCGCAGCAGTTGGGTGCTCCTTGCTTGCTGGAGTTGCCTAGAAAATACCAGAGAGCTGAGGTGCAGAGTTAAATTTAACCACAGGTTATTTTCAGCACGACTTCCAGCAGGAGGAACTTGTGTTCCTCCTCTTCATCCCAACCTTGGAGCTGCAGGAACAGCCCCTGAACCCCAGGGGAACGAAGTGTTTGGCTCTGAAAACTTGGGAGGTGAGAGCTGCAGCAGCTGTGTCCTGCCACAGCCCTGAGCAGCCAGAGGAATCATAGAATTGGCTGGGTTGGAAGGGACCTCAGAGATCATCGAGTCCAACCCTTGAACCACCATTGCGGTTGCTAGACCATGGCACTGAGTGCCACATCCAGTCTCTTTTTAAATATCTCCAGACACAGAGGATCCACTACTTCCCTGGGCAGCCCATTCCAATGCCTGATCACCCTCTCCAGAAAGAAATTTGTTCCAATTTCCAACCTAAACCTCCCCTTGAGACCCTGCCCTCTTGTCTTGCTGAGAGTTGCCTGGGAAAAGAGCCCAACCCCCCCTGGCTCCAACCTCCTTTCAGGGAGTTGCAGAGAGTGATGAGGTCTCCCCTGAGCCTCCTCTTCTCCAGCCTCAACACCCCCAACTCCCTCGGCCTCTCCTCATAGGACTTGTGCTGGATCCCTTCACCAGCCTGGTTGCCTCCTTTGGACCTGCTCCAGCACCTGGATATCCTTCCTAAACTGAGGATATTCAGAAAATCAGGGGGAATTGTCCCTCCTGTCCTCCCGAGCAGGGAAAGTCCCCGTGCCAGCTGCAGGAACAGCATGTCAGGGACAGACACGTGCTGCTTCACCCAGGCCGTGACCTTCAGACGGTCAGCTGGAGACTAAAAGGGGAAATCAAGGCTAGAGGAGCCAGCCAGATGTCCCGGGCTGGGAACAGCAAAGCTGCTGTCGACACTCGGAGCCGCAGGGTGGGTTTCCTTGTCACAGCCAGAAGGAACTTTACTGATAGTGTTCAGTTTTACATCATCTTCAGGCGTTAGAAGATCTCCTTCCCTCAAACCCACCCATTAACACTACTCAGAATTGCAGTTAAGCACCTGAGTAACATGAATAAGTCTCGTTAGAGTAACATCAATAAGTATCATTAATTAGGATCACAGGCTGGGTTAGAAAGGACCTGGGAAAATCCCAGAGGACGGGCACCCAGATGAGATTATCTGGCACCAGGTCCAGCCACATCCTGAAACCCTGCAGCACCCAGGGCTCCTGCTCCATCCTTCTCCCTTTTAGAGAGAGCATTGCAAATAATGGAGATTAAAGTGTAGAAATAATTCTAAAATATTCCTTTCACCCTTTTATGACAAGCTTTATAGAGATAAGCTGAGAAGTAACAGAAAATCACAGTCACATGGAATAATCTTCCAAAGATTAGTTAGAAAGCATAAGTAGGTTATTATAGCATTAACAGATACAAGTTTTTAAAGTATCTGCATCAAGGAAACTTATTAACAACTCATGTTTATTTAATTGTAGTTAAATGCTAAGTGATTTTAATAGATTTAGGCAAAGCCTTTCAAACCTGTGATAAATGTGAATAGCTAGAATTTCTGTTACTTTTTTTTTTTTTCATTTTAGACACTAAGCAACCGTGCTGCTTCAAAGAAAGAAGAAAAAATTCAAAATAATTAGGCATTAACTTGTCTAATGCCCTCTCTAAAAGGGAGATTTAGAGAGAGACACAGCTTTTCCTGGTGCAGCTTGTTCCTGTTAGCCCACATCTGCTGCACGGGGAGAGCCTCTGGGCTGGGGGCAGAGTCCACGCTCTGTCCCAAGCTGTCAGCCAGCTCACACAGCTCTTGGGCAACACCAGACCAGGGGGTTATTTGTTTTTCACAGATCTCACGGTTAAAGGGAAAAGAAGCAGGTAGATAATGGCAGGAATGAGCTGTTATTTCAAACCACCTCAGCCCTGGTGACACCAGAGCCACTGGGAAACAGTTCAGAGAAACGTGAGTCCAAAAAAAGGCTGGATATGCTGCAACATCTCAGAGTCTGAGGTCACAGAACTTCAGCCTGATTGTACAGAGGGAACCAGGCAGAGATTTGCTGCTGCTCCCCTGAAATGTCTCAAGACAGAGATTTCACACAAAGCCACGGGGCAAAGTTAAAGTTTATTTAGTCAAGACTTATCTCCCCGTTTTAATACACTTTGAGTCATGTGGACAGAGAACTGTGGAACGGAGGGACACGGGTGATGCTCTCAGGTAACAATCACTCCTTCACTGGATCACTGGTCGTTTTCATAGTCAGCGGGGTTCTTCCTCTTCAGCCTCTCAAACTCCTGTGTCCCCCAGGAATACAGGAGGTAGGCTGCCACGAAAGCTGGAAAACAACTTGGAATACTCACAAACTGCACTGCAAAGCTCCTCCTCCCACAGAAAAGAGTTAAACAAAGCCACCAAATCCCTTTCCCTTTGGTGATGAAGGGGTGCGAGAATAAAACACCCCCAGGATCCTCTCAGAATCCCTTTAGGGTCTTGTCAGGATCCACTTGGAACCCCCTCGGGATCCCCTGAGAATCCTCCTGGAATCCCCTCAGGATCCTCTCAGAAGCCCCTCAGAATCCTCTTGGAATTCCCTCAGGATCCTCTCAGACTCTCCTCAGAACCCTCTTGGAATCCTCTCAAGATCCATTTGGCATTCTCTCAGCATCCCCTGAGAATTCTCTCAGAATCCACTCAGAATCCCCACAGGATGCCCTCAGAATCCTCTTGGAATTCCCTCGGGATGCTCTCAGGGTCTCCTCAGGATCCCCTGAGATTCCTCTTGGAATTCCCTCAGCATCTCCTCAGGATCCTCTTGGAATTCCCTCAGCATCTCCTCAGGATCCTGTTAGAATCACCTCAGGATTCCCTCAGTGTCTCCCCAGAATCCACTCAGAATCCCCACAGGATGCCCTCAGAATCCTCTTGGAATTCCCTCAGGATCCTCTCAGGGTCTCCTTAGGATCCCCTGAGATTCCTCTTGGAATTCCCTCAGCATCCCCTCAGAATCACCTCAGGATTCCCTCAGTGTCTCCCCAGAATCCTCTCAGGATCCCCTCCGAACTCCCTCACCATCCCCTGGGGCCATACTTACGGGGCACCACCTTGAAGACCTGGGAGGCGAACCGCCGCCCGACGTTGGGCAGCCCCTGGGAGAAGATGTTGGGCACAGCTCGTTGTTCGAAGGGGGAGAGGCTGTAGGTGATGACATGGCGGACCCGAGCCAGGTTACCGAAATGAATCCCCATGGTGTCACCTTCTTCACCAACGCCGCTGCCGCCGACAGCCCCGGAAAGGGAAGCGGCATCCAAGATGCCGCTTCCCTTTCCGGGGCAGCCGGCGGCTTTTTTTCTTTAATTTTTTTTTTTTTTCTCGTAATTTGATGGTTTTTTCGCTCTCTGAGTAAAGTCCCTTCCTCACCACCTCAGGGGGTGATGGCGCTTCCCCCTCACGCTGCTCTCTCCCTGTCACATCCCTTCCCCACAGGGTCGCTCCCTCCCTCCCTGTGTAAAAACAAATAATGCATCCATATAAATCGCAGGTTTTGCAGTTATTTAATTTCCCCCGAGCTCAAAAGACGTCCGAAGAAGGTGATCAGAGGGGCTGCAGCATCTCTGAGAGATTCGGGGTTGTTCAGGAGATGGCTCCGAGGAAACCTTCGAGCGCTTTCCAGGGATTTCAGGGATTCGGGAGATTTCGGTGAGATGTGAGGAAGAAATCCTTCATCTTGAGGAAGAAATCCTTCATCTTGAGGAAGAAATTCTTTACCTTGAGGAAGGAATTCTTCACTGTGAGGGTGGTGAGAGCCCATCCCTGTCAGGGCTGGATCCTGCAGCAGCATCAGCCCTGCAGGACCTGATCTCAGCCCTTACCGAGGTTATGCACTAAAGCTGACCCAAAAATGCTGTTTCTGTGGCCGACACCAGCACTTTGTCTTAAAAAGGCTTTTTTGCATTTGTGCTGAAGAAAGAATTCACTTCTGTTTTCCTCCTTGGTGTCTCTGGGAAGCTGTGTTCCCAGTGTTTGAGCGGGATTAGCAGAGGTGATGGTGTAGGAGGTGATGATGGAATGGTTGGGGTTAGAAGGGAGCTTTATATCAAATATATCTTCAGTAGGGGACAAAGAGTGCTATTTTGTGTTGTATCTGAGGCTGGGGGCTGGTTAGATGGTGAATGGCATTTCTGTATCAATGCACTAAAGGTTTGAGAAGATGGTGCTGCTCTATATCCTTCTAGGAGAGAGAAAAATAAAATCCCCATCAAAACTGTTTGGTTTTTAATGTGATCATCATAAAAAAATCACAATTTGGGTCTTCAGCATTTTTTACAAAGTTTTTCAAAGTTCTTTCAAAAGTGTTTCAAAAGTTCTTGGGTCTGGAAAAATTGAGGAGAAAATAAATTGATTATAGTGAAGACTTTGCTCGAATGTGTGTATGAAATGAAGAACTGTAAAGTACAGTTTTACTGTGAGGGGAGGTGAGACTAGCCCCACGTTCTCAGACTACTGAGCCAGCTTAAGGGCATTCAAATAAATAAATTTAAAACAGGCTTCTAAAAGCCAAGTGTTTTTTAGGAAGCTTGAGACAAAAGAAAAGCAAGAGGCAACCTTGTTCCTTTTTACCCTGACAAAGGGTTGGCTTCTTGCTTGGAGGAACTGGAAAGGTGGTAGGGAAAGAAACAAAGATCAGAGAAAGTAATTTTATCATTAAAAATGTCTCTTCCCAGACTCTCGGCTGGAGATGTCACAGAGAAGATTCCTTTAGAGTAAGACCAGCAGGCGCTGAGTGGAAGCGGTGCACATGACAGGCATTTATTTCTCCTTTTAAATCTATAACAAAACAGCTTAAAACAGACACCTGGTAGTTGAAACCTCTTTCCACGCCTTAAATGCAAAATCATTCCAATAAAAAGCTACTATTTACATTTCATTTCACACCCTAGAAAAGCCAAGTGAATTACATTTTTAAAAAAAAAACAAACCCCAAACAATATTTCTGTGACGCCAACACCTCCCGCTAACCCCGCGTGGTTTTGGGGGGCCACCCCGATGCTAGTTCTGTTGATTGGGTTGGAGAATGCAAAAAAACCCAAAACACCCAAAAAAAAAAACATCCTTAAAAGCAGCCACTACCTACAGGTGCACTTGGTGGCAATCATATCTTCATACTCTTTGTAGACGATGGAGCCGTCGGGCTCGATGGTGAGGACGCTGAGTGGGCTGTACTCTGCGGGGACACAGGAGGGCTTGGGGACAGAGGGGTCCAGCTTCTCGTAGATGATGTTCTGCACCATGGTGTGGACCGGGGAGCCGTAGCGGTGCCCCACCACCCTGGGGCAGTCCCCTTTGCAGTACTGGGGGCTGTACCTGTGGGGTGCGATGATCCACTTGTCCCATTTCAGCTGGCTGAAGCTGAGGCGGAAGCTGTGCAGCTCGCACTCGTTTTGGGGGAAAACGAACTGCTTGAAATACTGGCTGAGGTTGTAAGGTGGGGTTGCTGACGGGGCTCCTTTTGGGTGCTCCTCTCTTCGCCGCCGAGAAGCCCTTTTGCCCTGTGAATCCTCGTGTCCTTGGTCACCCGTGGGATCCAGGCGTGGGCTGTCCCCTGGCCGGGGCCAGGCTGGGTTTGTCCTCCTGTGCCCCAGGGAGTTCCACCTGTGATGTGCCTGCTCGCTGGTGTCATTCAGGTAAAGGAGAAGGGAAGGGGGGACCAGTGCTGTGTTGAGGGGGGTCACCAGTTTGGTGCTGTGCTGTGGGTCACCCAGCAGACAGGTGAAGTTCAGGGCCATGTGGATGTTCCTCCTGTGGGTGGCAATCAGGGGCTGGAGGAAAGAGGTGACGTCCATCTCCAGCCACCGGCGTTTCCTGGCTTCAAAGTGCAGGCTGAAAGCTGGAGAGTGAGAGAGGCTGGGACAGACCTGGCTGGAGGAACCCTGCTCCTTCACAGCCAAACGACACAGGCACCTGATGGAGGAAGAAACGGGGATGGAGGTGTCAAAGGAATAGAGCAGGACAGACTTGAGTAAGTGCTCCAGGGCAGTGACACGATCCAGGTTGAAGAGTAAATCCACCGAGTGAACGTCTCCTGAGAAAGGAAACAAAATCCTCTTTTTTTTGTATGCTCTGAGCACAGAGTAAATTGAAAACAAAAAACCAAACCCAAACCCTTTGAGCTTTTCAGCAGAGGCCACCCCACACCTACCTTTCCTGAGGTCCCTGGGGGGGTGCTCACATTCCAAACAGGGGGTGAAAAGCCGGACTGTGTTATAGAGGTGGCTTTTGTTAGCCTTTGGGATCCCCTCCTTGGTAGCAGACATCTTATACAACCTCTTCATGTACCGAAGGGCTCTGGAGTCTGGCTGCAGCCTGGGGCTCTCACTTGCCCAGCTCTGCTGGCCCCGGTCAGACAGCACCTTGAGAAGGGGAGGCAGGAGGGCATAGCCACCCCTGACACTTCTGGGCAGCTGCAGCAAGGGGTTGAGGTCACTGGCTGTGCCCTTAGGGGCCCCCAAAAACCCTGAGGTCTTGGCAGAGCTGGGATGAGCCCTGGAGTGGGGGGAACACTGGATGTTAGAAGAAAACCAGTGGAGACAGCAATAGACACAGACACAGATCCTCCAGGTACTCTCCATCCTCTTGAGGGATGCAGGGCCCCCTCCCCCCCAAATGCCTCCCCTAAAATATTCAAGAAAAAAAAAAAAAAAAGAGTCCCTGAGCCTAATCCCTTATATATGTTGCAGCTGGGGAATGGGGGTGGGAAGGAGGTTTTTTTTCTGATTAAAAGCCAAAGAGAAAGATCTGCAGCTGGCTCCTCCAACCCACAGGCTGGTTTGCCTTTGGGCTTCAGCCTATTAAAGCAAATTAGAAATAAGAGCCTCATTCTTAACCTTTTTCACATGGTAAAACTGCAACCCAAGAGCGAGTGCTGCCCTCCAGAGGGAGCTGGGGAGGCAAGGGAGGTCTGGCTACATCCACGCCTGTTTGCACAGCTAAATAAAGCTGAATATGATTGCTCCTAGCAATAGTAAACCAATAAAACCAAAAGAAACCCCCCTTTTATTTTCTGTTAATTTATTTCTCCCTTCTTCACTTCTGTGTAGTCAGTAACACCATCCACTGGAGAGGGAAGTAGCTGAGGCCCTGGTACCATCAGGTTTCTTTTCATTCCAGCACATCTTTACCTCCAGTCTGAGGAAAGGCAGCCAAAAAAGAATAATAAAAAGAGAATGCTTTGCCAGCCAGAATGAGATATCTGTGTTCCAAAAGACTCCAGTGTAATCCTGGTTGTTTCAGGAATATTCATAATCTTATGTAGCTGAGCATAACTGGAGGGATGGGCTTAGTTTATTTAATTAAGAAAATACAGGGTGGGAGGAATCTGTTTTCATGGGAGTTGTGATGCAGTCTGGTGGTGTGCCCAGCCAGGGAGCTGCAATGGTGGGAAAATAATCCAAGAAAAATGGAGTATTTGCTTTGCCTTCCTGAAAACACAGGACAAGCTGGGAAGAACTGAGCCTGTCTGCAACAATTCAGGGCTCAACAAGACAGGAGTGGTACTTGTGGATGCTGAAGGTGTAGCAAGTCCTTAAGTATCAGACTGTATGCTGTGGGACAGAATAATTTTGCCTATTTTTAGATTGACACTCCACCAGTGCAGAGGGCAACCAACCCATAGCTTTGGAAAATGGGACTGAAGTAGGCTGAAGAAAATCATGAAGCAGGTAAGAGGAGAGGAGATTTTTTTGCACTGCAGATTTAACCCTAGCCCTGCCCAGCTGCATCCCCCTCTTTAGCACAGTCCAAGGGCCTGGCTGTAAAACTCAAACCCTTTTCTAAGCTGTCCTGTTGGAAATCCAAGCAGAGGAAGCCAGGGATTCTTCACAGAACTGAAGCCTTAGGGTCTTCCCCTGGGTGTATTTATAAGTTCAGGCAGTTCTGGAGCAGCTTCTGGTCAAGTGGCCTTCCTTTGCTCTGCAGTGGCCTCCAATAAAACTGGACTTTGTGTCACCAGGGATTTTTACCTCTGAAACCCATTCCCCTGAGCAGATGACTGAGCTGGAGCCCTGCAGGGGAGTCAGGAGCTGGGAGAGGGAACAAAAGAGGATGGAGAGAGCTCCCTGAAAGCCAAAGCCAGTTTATCATCCCAAGTGGGACTTTTTGCTGGGCTTCTCCAGGCCTGCACAGGTTTGCTTGGGGTTACAAATCCCAGCTGAGTTTGAGTGCAGGCTCTGGCACACCTACACTCAGAGGTAGCTGGAAATACAAGTGTGCAAGCACTTAGGTGTTAAAGGTGTGCTTAGTAAAACACAGTGTCCAAAGGGATAAGTTTGATGGTGTCCCTTTGAAATTCAGCCTGTTATGGGGCTGCCTGGTAGCCTCCTGTTTCATATATTGCAAATACTTTATTCCCTCTGTTATTAATCACTAGGTTGTTACAGCAGAAACTGTATTTTCCTTTTTTTTCCCTAGGAAACAAACACCAAGCGAGTGCCTGGTCTGCACCACCCCAGACTAATAACAATCTTTAAACTCCTCCAAAGCAGAGCTGAAGAATGTGCAGCTTTGCCCTGTAGCTGCCTAATGAGGTTTTTGTTTGTTTCCCCAAGGGAGCAAAGGCATTAATCACAGGTAGAGCTGCTGTGCCCCAATAAACAAAGTGTTTCCATTTTGGCTGGCAGAGCCGATCCAGTGGACTTTGAAATCCAAGAAGTATCAGGTGCTCTCTGCAGGGCCCATTAATCATGGTGCAGAAACTGAGCTGACTGCCCAGGCAGGGCACCAGCTGAGTGGCTGCTCCCCAGATGGGAGCTGCAGCCATTTCCAGCGACTGGGAAAGAAGAAATGCTTCCTGTTCCTTCTGTTTCAGCTCTTCCTGCCATAAACCCAAAGGATCAGACAGATTATTTTAAAGAACCATAAACACACAAGTTGTTGCCATGGACAGAACCAGAGCTAGAACCCAACATACCACTGACTCTATGACTATGGTGAAAAGGAGATTTTTGGAGCACTGGTGGTTGCAGCCTCTGCTCAGCTCAGTCCAGTTTTACCTCTTGGCATTAACATCAGCAATCCCTTGAACTGATCCCTTTGCCTCCCTGCCTTCTGCCTGCACCCACACCTTCCATTTGGGCTGCTTTTCTCAGGCCCAGTGGAGGAGGTTTTTCCCATCCTTTCTCACATCTGTAATTGTCCCAGGGAAGACACTGTCCTAGCTGGAAGGTCAGCCTTCTGAAGAGCTTGGGAAAGGCCTGAAGCATCCTTAGACACAGACAGAAGCTGGGGCACTGATGGGTAGTTTAGGATTTCCATTTTTTTCTTGCAGATTATTTCTCCTACTACCCTGTGCAGTATCACTGGGGTTTTATTTATGTTTTCATTTACCATCACTTTGTGGTTTGTTTTTTTTTTTTCTGTAGAAATTTCCCTAATGGACCACGAGCCCTTTTCCCTATGTGCTGAGTAAAATACAGCCTAAACTGCCCAGAGAGTTTGTAATCTAAATATAGGCTGAGAGAATGGACTTAGCTGGTGAACAGTTGCCTTGTCTTTGTCAGCAGAGGTTTAGGGATTTAAAGACGATTATGAGAGCCTTGTTGTTTGCAGCAGGGACAGCAGGAAGCTTTTGTTTGAGAATTTAACAGGTGAGTAAAGAGCAACCCCACAGCCTCACCCAGCCATGAGAAGCAGCCCAGGTTTCCCTTTCCTCCTTGCCTGCTGGTGGCCACTTGGGGGTTGGTGTGGAATCTTTGTCAGCCCTCTCCACTTTTCCTGACATGCTTCTGGAGAGCTTGCTTAGGGCTCTTCTCTGTCAAGGGTTTGGTTTACAACTGGTTGATACATCAGGGAGGAATGCAGATACTCAGTGACACCTCCTGAGCAAATACCCCCTGGAAAACTCCTCCTGGTAATCAGATAGTCTTTAAAATAATAATGAGGGAGCTCATTCTCTGAACAGAAACAACAGCTGCAGACAGGAGCAAGGCTGCTGGAGGGAAGGTGTCCCCTTCCTTCAGCACAGGGACATCTCCATTTGCTGGAATCTCTGGGCTTTGTGGCATCTCAGGGGCAGGGAGCAGGAGTGGGACAGGGAAGGTTTGGCAGTGACACCTGGGACAGTGTCTTTGAAAAGCCACTTTAGAGAAGCATTTGTGCCCATTTATGACTGCCCAGGTGGAACCTGGATGAGACAGCCCTTTAATCTGGTTAATTTTTTATTGAAATAAGACTGGTGAAGTTAATGAGCAGAACTGCCCTTGGTTTGCACACTCGGGTCCTATTAGAGGGAGGAGCTGTACATAAAATATACATATACATAACATGGGGATTCTGGGTCAAGTTCCAGAATACCTTTAACTCAAAACCCAGGGCTGGGGTTTGCTTTTTCCTCCTGTGTTGGTGGAATAGTTTCCACCTGGTTTGGGAGCTGAAGAACTTTCACTCCATAGAAAGCTGGGGGGCAGCCCAGGGAGTGGTGTTGGGCATGGAGAAGCTTGGAGGTGCTGAGCTGCTGCTCTTGAGAGCATCTTATTGGTAGCTTAATGCAAGAATAATGTGAATTTATCCAGCACTAGGGTTAGGTTGAGTTTAGGTATCTAGAAAGAATCAGTAAAAAAATATAAATGAGTGAGTGGAGGTCACTGGGGGTTTGTTTGGGTTTTTTCCTCTCCTTGCTCTTCGTTCCTTCAACCAGGACTTCAGGAATCACCTCCCTTCCCTTTTTTTCCAGAGCAAAATATTGGAAAAGGTAGGAAAGGAGGGTTTGACGTTGGATATTCCTCTGTGGCTTGGCTGGAATGGTGTGGAGGGCTGGGGCTGCTGAGCTTGTTCTTCTCTCTTTTTTTTTTTTTCCTGGAGAACCTTCCTGCCTGCCAAGCTCCTGTCTAGCAGCAAAGGGAGCCCCGAAGAGTCAAAGTTGTGGAAAACGAAGAGCTTGCTGCTCTTACCTCACCCCTCCCCCGAGACAGATAAACTGCTCACTGCCAGATGTGATCTTTGCTTTTTTTATTGCTCCTAAATCCAAGGGGAATCCCGGCACTGCCTGCAGCCTCTCCGCTGTAGGATGAGGTCCTGGCTCTAAGGTAGGGAAATTATTCGGTGTTTCATCGGGGTCTTGTTTAATTCCCTATCGGATGCGGTTAAGACGCGTGTCCTGATGTGACCCGGAGTGAGAAAACTCTAAAAGTTATCCTGAAACTCTTTTTAAATAGCAGGAAAGCCAATCCCAGCATCATCCTCTCCTCTCCGCCAGCCTCTCCCCCTTCACCCGCGGATCCTCTGCGGGCTTCGCGCTTGGGACCGACAACCCCGGGGGTCTTTTTCCACCCTGAGGGATCCCCCTTGCAGACCTGGCTGGCAAGGAGCCCCCTTTTTTCCCCCCAAAGCCCCCACTTATGTGCAGCGGGGTGAAGGGGGGGAGTCCAGGGGGTGATGGATGGGGCAGAGCTGCGGGGCCAGCTCCAGGTTCATTACCCTGACCCCACCTCCGAGCCTGCCCCTGGGCAGGGCCCTCTCCAAACCTCCCCCCGAGCTTCCTGGAGCCTTTCCCGAGCTTCCCGGAGCCCTTCCCAAGCTTCCAGGAGGAGAAGGAGCCGGCAGAGTTTGTTTGCTCCATGTCCGAGCCCGGTGAAGCGGGGCCGGGGGTAGGTAAAGCGGAGGGATGGGGAGGGATGCTGGGGGGTGGCTTGGAGCAATTAAAATGGAGCAATTAAAGTGATTGCTGCTAATGAGGGGGACGGCGGGCACCAGCCTGGAACAGATCCGCCTGTGGGAAGGGGAGGGGGCGGCTGGGTTGGGAATTCTGGGGAGAAAAGGGGAGGAGAAGGGGGCGAGCGATGCTTCGAACAGTGCTGGAGGTGTTCGGGACCTCCCAGAGCAGGTTTTGGGTTTTGTGGGTTTTTTGGGTTTTTTTCTCCCGTGCTCGAGGGGACCCAAAGAAAGTGAGAAAGTGGTCCAGGCGGTTCGGTTCGGTTGGGTTTGGTTGGGTTTCCTGGGCTGCTGAGCTTGTGCCAGATCCTGTGCTCTGTCTGCGAAGAACACGAGGTTTTCAGAATGGTTTTATCTGACCTGACGGGATTTTCCGTGGTCCAAAAGGCTGCAGAAAGCACAATTCATAGCTCGGAGTCCGTGGGATTGCAGCGCTAAAGCAGTTTGGGTGGGTAACAACGTGGTTTATTTCTGCTGCCTGCAGCAGGAGGGGCTTTCATCTTTCTATTAACTTAAAAACCTGAACTACATAATTATTCCCTGCAAAAATCCCAGGGGTAGGAATCGCCTGGACCCTTTTCCTGCTGTGCAGAGGCTTGTTCATAGGATTCTTTACTGGAAGGGTCCCCTTAGCAGCATTTAATGGCCAGAAAAAGCAGCGCCAGGTAGCGAGGGGAGATGTTTCGGTGCAGAAGAATCCCGAACTTTTAACTCCTTGAGCGTTCGGTGCTCGGCAGAAAATCCGCCAAGTGAAGTGCTGGAAAAGCAGAAACCCCTCCGGATATGAAAGGGAAAATGAAAGAGAAAATCTGAGAGTTAAAACTTGAAAAGCAGCTTGGGATGGGGGGGTTGGGATCAGAGGGAGCCGGGCTGCAGCGTTAGGGGAGGTGACAAAGTGCCTCCAGCTGCTGCAGGGTTTCCAGCCACTTCCAAAAGGTGTGGAAACATGGAGATGTTTATTTATGGGTTTTGCACACTGGTGCTGTCTCTTGTTCGGCCTTTATTTAGTGCTAAGATGTCCAAACATGCAGAGGGGTTAGCAGGGGAGCCCTGGAAAGCACAGCCAAGCATCCAGCAGAACCTTGAGGATGGAGCTGGAGAGGGGCTGGGGATGCTGAGCCTCCCCCCAGGCCAGGAGGCTGCAGGTGCTGCCAGGTGCTTGGTAATTCCAATTCTAACACCCTCATTTCCTTGTTCTTTCTTTGCCAGTCTTTATTTCACTTTATTCCCAGTTTATTATCTGAGAACTTGTATTCTGGCTGCTTGCTTTGCCCAGAATCTGGAGGGAAACGGGGGCAAAATGAGTCCTGTATTTCTAAAAAGAAGCTTATGGGGGGGGTGGGGTGGGGAAAGGAAAATATCTTGCCTGTTTTCAGTGCTTCTGACCTGGCACTGAACAGCCTTGTTTCCCACGCTTTGAAGAAGGGAAATTAATTTTGGCTTGCATGAATTTGCATCAGGGATGTGCTTTTTGGTGTTCCCTCTGAAAACCTTCCCAAGTCTGGCCAATTAATAAGTCTGCACAATGCACTTCCTTTGATTTGTTTTTTTTTCCCCAATTTTTCTTTTATTTTGTGCAGTCCCACTGATGCCTGCAGATTCTCTCCTCACCATTCTGGAACCCCCAAGACCCTCCAGTTGTGGCTGGGCTGACTCTGCCAGTCCCAAAGCATCAAGTGCTGCCTTGAACCTGTGGCTTGGGATGAGAGGAGACAGAGAGGATGGATCTGTGAAATAATTGGAGGGCAGGGCAGGCACAGGAGGGGAACAGGAGCTCTCTGGGTGTTCTTTTAGCATAATGTTATATGCATGTTATATTAATACAGAGGGAACAAAGAGCAAAGGGGAGAGGAGGGGGAAAGAGCTGTGATTAGTGAGGAGTTCCTCTTTGTCTGTAATGCTTTCTTGGTGTTAGTTATTCAAATGGAGTTTTAATTCCCTTAGAAGTTATTTGCAATGGAAAAAACCCCTGTTAGAAATGGCATTGGTGTCAAACTTGAATACATCTCCTCCACTTGATTCTTTGAAAAATTCCTTCTGATTTCCCTTCCCTGGGTTTTCATCCTTTTGGTACTGGGATAATACCAGCTCAGTGTTACAGCAGGTATCCTGCAGAATGCTCTGGGGTTCCTTGTTTATCACTCTGCACTCCCAGGCTGCCACCCTCCTGCTCTTCCAGGGACCTTTCCCCCTCTTTTTTTCCCCCCCTCTTTTTTCCCCCCCCTCTTTTCCCCCCCCCCTCTTTTTTTTTTCCCCCCTCTTTTTTTTTTTCCCCTCTTTTTTTTTTTTTTTCCCCTCTTTTTTTTTCCCCTCTTTTTTTTCCCCTCTTTTTTTTCCCCTCTTTTTTTTTCCCTCTTTTTTTTTTCCCCCTCTTTTTTTTTTCCCCCTCTTTTTTTTTTTTCCCCTCTTTTTTTTTTTTTCCCCTCTTTTTTTTTTCCCCCCTCTTTTTTTTTTTTTCCCCTCTTTTTTTTTTTTTTTCCCCCTCTTTTTTTTTCCCCCCTCTTTTTTTTTCCCCTGCACACTTCACCCACCTGGGATGCATTTAGCTCAGGTGTGTGTGGAAGGCTGCATGCCTGGCTTATTTCCTGCCCATTCCCTTAGGTTGGATTCTGGGGGGATTCCAAAGGAATCGATACCCCAGTGCTGAGGTGTGAGGATCAGTTACACCTCGGTTACTCCAAGGCTGCTGACCCAGGGGGGGTTGGGTCATGTTCCTGGGATTCTCCAGGTGTTTGGAAAAGGGTCCCCAGGTCCATCCCTGTGCAGGGGCAGCAGTGACACAACATTTCCATTTTGTGCCCCAGACTGGGAGTCTGGGAATGAGGTTTGGGATCGTTTTGTGTGCAAATGAACTCTGTGCCTCAACTTGCTCCCTGGTTCTGTAAGGAGAGGCAGGTCCTGCCCTGCTGCCAGGGGGAGCAGATGCTTCAGGGAGGTGTTGGGGAAGGGGAAACCTGAGCTGCCTCTCTCAGGCTTGTTCAAGTGACTGAGCTCACTGGGGATATCCCAAGTTATAACCCCAAAACTTGTCCCAGCTGGCACTGGGAGCACTGGGAGCACTGGCAGATGAGGAATGACAGAAGGTGAGTGAAGAGGCAATGCTTGCAAACTCCTCTCTGCAAGTAAGTGCTGGAGCTTGGGGGAAAAAAAAATAAAAATCACACAAGGAATGAGGTGCAGAAAGTGTCTGGAGTGGATGGATGTGAATAATGGGATGATTGTCATAATCTGCTTCAAACCAGGGAGCTGTCAGCAATAGACAAGGTCAGCTCAAAGTTAAGCCCTCCAGATGCTTTCTCTCTCCTTCCTCTCCATTCTTTCCAGCTCACTCTTTTGGCAGGTGTTTTATTTGCCTTTTTTTCCTGTCTCCTGTGACCTGGCCAGCTTCCATCAGGCCCCAGAGAGGAACAGGAGGAGTCCTGAAGCTCTTGAACCAGCCCCTTAAGTGTCCTGCAGTGCTGCCTGTCAGACTATCCAAGGATCTGTAATTTATTCCACTTCCTAAGCTCTGTTTTCCCTGATCCAGTGCTGGCTCTTGCTGCCTCTGTCTGGGCTGAAGCTCTTCCTTGAAGCTCTTCCAAACCCCAATCTCTGTTCAAACAGTTCCCTGATCTTTGTCTCCAAATCAGCATTTGTGGGTTTTTTTTTTTTTGGTGCTCCTATCTCAAGCCTCCTTGCTAGGACAACCTTATTTCTCATCATTTTCCCTCTGCTCTACCAGTCCAGCCTCTGTTTGCTTTTTCTTTTATTATATTCCACCTGTTTCCAAAGCTTCTCTGAATTTTCTTCCCCCTGTTTCTCATCCAAGCAGCAGGGAAATGAGGGTGATGGGGATGCTGCTGCACTTCCAAAAGCAAGTTCCAGAATAGCCTGGTGAGCTGCATGGAACTTTTAACCCAGCAAAGCTCTCCTGAACTCATGCAGTGGTTGTGCAGGGATTTGAACTCAGCCCCAAATTTAGGTGATGAGCATTCCCCAGGTAAATCATCACTGATGTTTGGAGCAATAGCTGCTCCTTGTCAGGCTCTGAACTCCAGAGGCCCAGAGCTGCTGTGAGTAAAGAGTTGTCACATTTTTATTTGAACCTTCAGAAGACATTGCATTATCCTGAGGCTTGTTCTGTTACAGGTGGAACACTTCACCTGACAGTCTAAAGAAGATCCAAACCCCATGGAGGGCTCTAGATGGAATATTCCAGTGGAATGGATAAACAACTGCTGTAAGTACCCACAGGAGAGGTGAAGGGATGCTCAGGAGATGGAAAGTGATGCTGGGACACACAGGACCCTGCTGGAATACCCAAACCTCTCTGCTTTTCATCCCCAGGATGAAATGAGCTCTCTCTTTGGGACTTCATTCTTGGTGCAGCATTCCTGGTTTACAGCTTATTTCTAATTTCCAAGATTATTTCTTGGATCACGGATTTTTCTGCACCTCTCCCCGTTGCCACACGGGCTGCTAGCTTCAGGGACTGGGAAGGGGGACTGAGAATAACAGGAGTTATGCACTGATTTCTGTCAAACAGACTGGTAAAACAAGAAGGGTTTGCTTATATTAAAAAAGGAGCCCTTTCCAGGTCTGTGAGGTTTGGTAGCAAATTGTCAGGCAGGAGATACCTGAGCAGGACAGAATGTAATGTGTGTACCTGGGAAAATTGCTGCTTTTAATAGATAAAATCAGATTAAAAGAGCAGAGACTCACTGCAGCTCCAGGACAGACACCCTCTGTGCTTCTGTTAATAACTTCTTGCAACTTCACCACATGAAAATCATCTTGAAATGGGTTCCTGAGTTGTTTTCCATAGGGAAAGCCCTCGCAGAAGGTGTTGGGAATTTCCCATTGAGCAGAGCTTGCAGAATAAGGTCCTTATCAGCCAAAAAGGGTCAGAGAAAAGAAAATGTGTGTTTTGTAAATTATTAATCTTGCATGTAAAATGGCCTTGGCTTTGAGCCTGTCATCCCAGTGCCTCCTGAACTCAGGGAGGACTCCAGAATTTAGGTGCTTAAGTGGCATTTCCAAACTGCTGGCTGCTTGGGTGCTTAGCAGATGTGAAGCTGTGTGATTCCTGAGAGCTCTGGAACTCTTTTTAAGTGCTTGATTGTTAGAATAATATTGCTTTTACTTGTGAAAATATCATTGCTCAAGGTGTGCTGAGAGACAGGCTGCTTTATTTATGTTTTTCCTTTTCCCAAGCTACATTCAAGAGACATTGAGATGAGAGATGCTGCTGGTTTGACAGAGTCACAGACTTCCCTGCAGTCTGCAAAAGCCCAGGAGAAAGAATCCCCTTTTATCAGTCCTCTACTCAATTCCTGGACCTTTTCTCCCTTAGCTTGGTGGAGTTTTTGCCTTCAAAAAACCTTCTGCTGACCAAGCTGGCAGAGCCCACACCTTCCCTTGCTGGCCCTGGGCTTATTGGGAACTTCATGGCCTAAGGCTCCTTTTCTTGATGCCATCCAATGGCCACGTTATTTATTTGGCTTCCCCAGCACAAAGAGCTCATTGTGCTCCAGAGCTGCGAGGCCAAGCAGAGATTCTGCCCCTGCCTGGGCCAGGAACCCTCCTTAGTTCTTTATTTTTTGAAGGGCAGAGGGAGAGGACAGATACCTGGTGGCACAAGCAGGCAGCAGCTGGCATTTCTGCTCCCCCTTTTCCCCCAGGAACCAGCCTGTCCCTCTCTCCTCACTTCTCACAGATGTTACACCACTTAAAAGAGGAAAAAATAGCTCCCTGTTCCTGGGAGTTGTTCATTAGCCTCCTGCACCACTCCCTAGTGCTTTGCTACACGGGTGGTTCTTGAGCATCTTTTTAAAGTGCAGCAAGAAGTCTCAATTAAAGTCGAGTTTTAGGTTTATCTGTGAAAAAAGGAAGTGCAAAGCTCCTGGTGTGAGAGACATTCCTGGATCAGAATGCCTTGGCTTGGTTGGTTTTGTTAGTTTTGTTTTTTAATGCCCTTTCATTTAGCCAACATACAGAGAGTTTTGCCACTGATTTGGGTGGAATCAAATCACTGATTTGGGGATTTCTGGAAACCCTCAGTTTGCTGGCTGAGGGCAGGACACACGTCTCTAGCTTGGGTCCAGCCTCTGCTCTTAGCTCAGGTGGTCCCAGAATGGAGGGAGAGACCCCAATGCCTGCTGGGTTTCACTCCTCTTTAGATGGAAGGAAGCTCAGCACACAATGCTTGTTGGGTTTCACTCCTCTTTAGATGGAAGGAAGCTCAGCACAGCTCCAATGCTGAGCACCAAGTGCCTGGGGATGAATCTGTGTCCCAGGCTGAGCTGCTGGGCTGGTTCTGTGCTGCTGTCCTGCCCAGCACCCTGCTCCCCTCCTCTGGCATCACCTTGATGTTCACCCAGTTCCTTCCTCAGCCCAAGAAACCAGCAAAAAAACTGAATAAACACCCTGAACAAATTCTGCTGGGTTAGCAGAGTCCAGCAAGCACAGGAGCTGCAGCAGGGCCAGGGTTGGGATGGGAAGGAAAAGAAGGGGCAGAGAAGGGTGAGGTGACAGTGACCAGGACTCTGCTGTGTTCCCATTTAAATGGTTTGAGCAGATTCTGCCCTGAGGCTGGGGAGGGACTTTGGACAAAGCCATGGAGTGGTAGGATGTGGGGGAATGGCTTTAAACTGGGAGAGGGGAGATTTAGGTTGGACATTAGGAAGAAATTCTATAATTTGGGCATGGTCCAGGCTGCCCAGAGAAGCTGTGGCTGCTCCAGCCCTGTTCCAGCACTGCTTCTGGTTTGTATTTCATCCTTCTGCCCCTGGGGACTGAGCACCCAGGGACCAATTTGGGGTGTTTGAGGCTGTATGAAAGAAGACTGTCCCAGCCATGGGGAGTCATTATAATAATATAATATAATATTCTGCCTCTCTGCTACCTCTGTGAAGGTTTCTGGGATGTGGGAACTGCTGTGCAGTAGGAAATGAGCAGTGGCAGAATGGGAGCTGGTGGTGAGCAGGCAATTCCCTGGGCTCTTGTCCATCACTGGTGTTTTCTGCAGGGTTTCCAGAGTTCTGGGTCCCTTGCCTGCACACAGGGCACATCCTGGTGATGTGCAGGTCAAGCAGAAGTTCTGTCAAGCAGCAATAAGAGGCAAATTTGGGCCTGATTGTTGCTTTTCTGCTTCCAAGTGATTTTGTGCTGTAACTCTGACGGTGTTGGGAAAGGCAAGGCATAGGGATGGCAACCACCTCCTCCTTTATCAGGAGGTTTTCTGCCTTTCTGAAAGCATTAGCTGTAAAAGTTGAGGATTCCCTGAAAGCCTGAGCTCTCACTTAAGAAATCAGAGTTTATCAATGTTTCTGGTTGTGAAGAAGAGTCTGAGAACCTAACATAGACACACTCCAAACATTTGGGAAGCCCAGGGCAGATAAAATGAACCTCAGCTCTGTTGTTTTTACAAAAATCCTTTGATTGTTTTTGCTCCTGGCCCTGGTTATTATTACTGTTACCCTGTCAGTTTGTAGATAACAATCCCAAACATGCTTTTTCATGGCTTACAGATCCCCCAAGAAGCCTTCAGTTGCTGGAGGTGCTGAGCACCCAGCTGGTGCCTGCCACAGGGTGAGGTTTCTGCCTTGCTTCTCTCAGATTCTCCACTTCTAACACATTTTAGCTTTAATTGCCAGGAGCAGCTGTAAATCCTCTCTCCTGGGGTCTCTCCACATCCCATTCAATCCCTATTAAACATTTTCTCCCACACATTTCAGGGCAGGGCTGTGGTTAACCCCATCTCCCAGGGGTGCCTCTGGGGCTGAATCTGAGCATTTAGGGGGGGGAATGATTCAGCCCAGATCCCCAGCACTTCTGCAAAGGGGGCAGGGGGGGCTCAATCCATAATTCTGGGAAAATATGGGTTGGCTGTGCCAGCTGTGGCCCTGGAGGAGCCCCAACCCTTCTCCTCCTGAGCTCTGCCTGGTGCTTGTGGTTTCAGCAGCCCATCCATCCATCCATCCATCCATCCATCCATCCATCCATCCATCCATCCATCCATCCAGGCTCAGAACAATTTGCCATTGTGAGAAGGGATCAGTGGAGCTGGGGGCCATCTACAACATTTCAGAACTTCTTTACGAGGCTGAGACCTTGGGAGGAGCAGTTGGAGGTGGGTGATTTATATGTGTAATCAGTTTATAATTAGTGAATGCTGTTACTGGGTGCCCAGCCTTGTGTTCTGTTGCAAGTTGCTGGTAAAAAGGCTGCTGGCTTAGAGGTCCAGGTTACACAATCCTGTGCTGACAGCCTCCTTCTCCTCAGGCTTTGCACTCTTTTTCCAGGGTTTCAAGCAATTTGCTCTGAGCTGTTGCTGACACCTCCACCCTGCAAAGCTTTCAGCACCCCCGGATGGGGAGGGAAGTTGTGTTTGGTTCAGAGTTTTTAGTGGATTTATCCTGACAGCTGTGAGGCAAGGAGAGGGGTGGTTATCCCCAGTTTATACCCAAGAGACTCTTCTTTTAAGGGCACCTGAACTTCCATGTCTGTCCAGCTCTTGTCCAGAGCAGTCAGAAGGCAGGCACAGAGCCTCTGTCTTACCCTTGGTGCATTCAAATGCCTTAAAAAAAAAACCTCCTCATAACACAGGGGCAAAAGCTGGCAGAGCTGTGTGGCAAAGCTCTGCACTGAGCCCGTCTCTGAAGCAGATTCTGAATTCTGCTCTCAGGTTTGAATTTTTCCTTCTGAGCTGGCATCGTGCAGGGCAAGTTGTTTGGGGTTTTATTTCTTCATTTCTGGGACCATTGCATACGGTCCCCTGGTCTCTGGTTGTAGAACTCCTTGGCATCCATCAGATCCCCTGGCATTGCTTTGTGAAAACAGCATTTAATGCAGTGACTAAACACCCAGTTAGTTACTGAGTAACCTCCCAGGAAGCTTTCTCCATAATCTGGGAGTTTCTGGTCACACTGTTTGCTGGTGGAAATCAAAGTGAGGCTCAGGGATGTCCAGGGTGTGTGCAGGGTTTTGAGGAGGAGCCCGGATGGTTGCTCAGAGAAAAACCTCAAACATGGGTTAAATTGACAGCACTGGTCTGTATTCCAGAGATTCCTGTGTCCTCCTCATGTGCAGGAGATGTGGGATTGAGATTTTCCCAACCAAGCCATCCCAGATCAATAAACCAGGGACAGATCCTGAACTCTCTGCAGCAGCTTTGGTACCGCCCGGCTGGGGAGGGAGGGGGTGTCAGGCAAAACCCAAAGGCTGGAGCTGTGTCCCACTGGTGGTCCTTGCCACCACCTGAAAGCAGAAGGTAGCCACCAGTGAGTGGATTATTTTCATAGGAAATGTGGGAGGAATTCCCCCCTTTTCCCCTGGTTTGATGCATAAGAACAAACCCAAGAGCTGTCTGCAGGGTGTTACCCGGTTGGCAGCTTAGTTGGGAGAAAAAAACAGGGGCATAAAAATCAGCTTAATTTTTAATCCCAGCTGGAAACTCGAGGGAATTCATCTCAGGAGAGGAGGATTTTATAAACTGTGTGTATCAGGCACTATTGCAGATGTTTGGGGGCAGGAAGGAATCAATTGCAGAGGCTTGAGCTGCTGCAGTCACACAAAACAAAACCTGCATTCCCTTTTAGTGTGCAGCCCTTTTCCCCCTCCCTCTCTGCAGGTAATACATAATTTTAAAAGCAAATCAAACCTAGCTACTTTGTTGGGTTGAATCTAACTGCTTCCAGCTGGATTTAGTTAGCTTTGCTCTAGTAGTACTTATTGGCTGTCCCAAAGTAAGGGCTCTTGGCCATTGCTCCAGATCCCGGGCTGGGGACAGCAAAGGACCAGGGCTGGTGGAGTGCAAGATGCTCCTCTGGTGATGCCACCGCTGTGGGATGCATGGCAGGGCCTCTCCTTTGCTCTCCACTGTGGCCTCAGCCACATTTTCATGGAATTTTTCAGCTGTGCCCACGGGGGAGCTGTGGCAGCTGCCCAGCGGGGTTAATCATTGCCTGCTGAGGTCAGGAAAGCACTGAGCCTCCTGTTTGCTTTTCTGCCTTTTTTTCCACTGCAACGCCGTGCAGGGCAGCAAGTCCCAAAGCAAAGGGCAGTTTTCAGCAGAGGGGCTGCATGTGACAGTCACTCGTGTGGCTTTGGGGCCGTGCGTGGAGCTGCTCGCTGCCACCGAGACATCCTGGTGACACCTGGGCCAGGTGAGAGCCTGGGGACGTGGCCTCCAGCCCCCTGTCCCTGGAGATGCTGCAGGTTCTGATCTTTGCCATTTCTTTTGCCTTGACTTTCAGAGCTTTTGTGTGGAGGGAGCTGGGCTGTGGAACCAAAGCATCAGCTTTGGCTTTTCTAAGGAGCAAATCGGGGGTAGGAAAGCTGAGCTGGCTGTGCTACCTGTGAACTCCAGGCTTCTAGAGGTAATGAAGCCAAATGTCATGTCAGGGTGTGTGTGGATCTGTTGTAGGTGGCTGTATCTGGGATTTGTTGTCTCTGGAATTCAGCAGTTGCTGGATGTGTCTGTGGATTTGCCCTGCCTGTGTATGTGACAAGAAGGGAAGTGACATTCTGGTTACCCCACGCTGCTCATCTTCTGTTTGCTGCAACTCTGGTAGGAAGAGACCCAGGAGTGAGCTGGTGGAGGTGGCAGGAGAAGAAAGTCTTGCTGGAGAAGTGTTGAAGCATTGTGTTTCCTATCAGTCCTTCCTTCCCATCAAGGACTAAATTGGCTCTGGGGCTTTTTCCAGAGCTTCTGCTGCCAAAGTCCATCTGCCCCCATCCCGAGGCTCCTTTCTGTAGGAGTCAGCAGGAAAACAGAGGAAGGAGCAGGATAAAGCTTGGAAAATATTAAAGCCACATTTTGAAATGTTTAACCTAGGGTTCCAGGCAGCCTCAGGTTGTAGAAGGCACCCTGGGCTTCAGGGCTTCCCCTCCCTATCTCTGTGTGGGCAAGGTGACATTTTTTATAGGTAAATTTGTGATTAAACCAAATAAGTGAACAAGAACTGGATTTATAGAATCCAGAACTGGATTTATACCCCAAAGTGCATCCTTAAAATTGTGAGTGTGCTGTAAGGTTTAAGGGACCAGGCTTGCTCCTGGAGTGGACATGGATGCTCTGGTGTGTCACCTGGGGTACCACCACCCATCTGATGGGAGCTGGGTGCTGTCCCTGCCCTGTCCCCTCTGCACTGACCTGCTCCAAAGCTGGACCCACAGCAGCAGTGGCTGCTCTCAGGGCAGTGTTTTGTCTGTGGAAAAGATCCTTAGAGCACCAGGAAATTGGAGTCTGCAGCCTCTTTTTGTCTTGGGCAGAGCCATCCATTAAAGTCCTGAGAAGAGTTTTCTGTTCCAACAGCAGGAAGCAGATTTGGCTGCCAGAAAACCACTGGACTTCAAAAGATAAGATGACTTCATGGCTTTTCCCAGCCAGGCAGCCCTCGTAAGGCTGAGTGAGAGTTAGCTCTCCCAGGGCTCTAATAAAGCAAATAATAAAGGCAAATTCTGAATGCTTTTGGTTTGGGATGTGTGGCTATTGATGGAGCTGCCTGCTAGAAGCACGTGGGCTTTTTTCTAATTAAAGACCATTAATAATGGGCATAATTTAAAAGCTGTTTTACACTGAGTCCTGTGTTAAAACTGTGAGATTTTTCTTTTTCCCTGCTCTTGCTGGGAAGCAGTCAGTGGGGCAGAAATGAGAAAGGATCTTCTGAGGCTGCTCTTCCCACTGCTCCTGGAAATCAGACTTTTTTTTCCTTGCTCCCTGCTGAAGCTGGTTGGTTTGTCCATCAGGGCCTCATCTGTGCCCTGCTCTGCTGGAGTTTGTGGCTTCTCTGTTTGTGGGTGGTTTTTCTTTCTGAAATTCTGAATTCCTTAGAGTCTGGAATTCTTTAATGCTCTGGGTTTGAGTCTCTTTTGATAAGCCTGGAAAGGCAGTATGGAGGGTGGATTTATGGCATCAAATGAACTTGGTAAGAAAAGATAAAAGAAAGAAAAGAAAAGGAAAGAGGAGAAGAAAGGAAAAGGAGAGAAGGAAGGGAAAGGTTGTGATGAAGTGAGAAGGGGGGAAATGGGAAAGAGATGTATGCATTTGGGATGAAGCTGTGTTTTCTGGACAAAGCATTTTTGTTGAGTTCTTTTAGAGGAAGAAACAAAAAGAAGTGTTTGGTGTTCAGCAGATTAGGGAGTAATGATGGTGGAAGCCAAGAGAATTTTTTTTTTTAATAAGTAGAGTTCAGGGAATTCCAGGACAATGGGGAAGAATGTGGGGGGTGAGAGCTCTAATGAAAAGCTCAGACTCTGGTGGGTGCTCAGGAAAGGTCCCTCTCAGGGCTGTGATCTTCCTCATTAAATCCTTGTCAGGATTGGACCATGGTTCTTGGGTCCAAAGACATTTTATTTGGACCAGAGCTTCCCATCATCCCAGTGTGCACGTTCCTGGAACTCTGAACATCACTGCTTGGGAAGTGACTCCAGGGAAGGTGTAGGATGGGCCAGGTCTGGCTCAAGCCCTCACTGGTCAGCAGGAATCTCTTCCCTACAGAGCCTGGCATAGCTGGGTAAGGAAGATTTATCCTCCCCCCAAAGAAAAGGGTGTTGGGATGCATTTTTGTTAATTTCCATCCTTCTCTAAATCACTCAAGACAGTTCCATAGCTCCAGGAAGCATTAAGTCTCTATCTCTGGTTTTTACTGGGAGTGTTTGTGTTCCACAGACTGTGGTGGAAATGATTTCTGTGTCTGTGAGACAAAGCTCATCAAAATCCCACGTGGAGAATGTCTGATGCTGTGGCTTGCCCTGGCTCTCAGTACCAGGGTGAGTTTCCCTCTGGGCCTCTCAAAGCCCAACTTGAAAGCTTGTCCTTGGGTTTTGATGTCTGATCTCCTTGGCAGCCATCAGCTACCTGCAGGAGAGTTCTGGAAATGGCATGAAAGGAGAAATCTCATTTTTAGAGTCTTCAGAGACCTTTGCAGGAAAAATACTGAGGAGCAGAATGTGAATTTTCCACTCGGCCCCAGGAGCTAATGTCACCTGGTGTGTTCTTTTCTGATGCTCCCCTGTTTGAAAGCTAAAGCTGAAAGTCCTAGGGGATAAAACTGGTGATTAGAGATAAGAAAAACAATAATAGTAAAAAAAAGAAAAAGGCTAAGAGAGAAACAGTGGCTTGCAGGGGTGCTGGGCACAAAGCTGCTCAGCCAGCCACGCTTCTGCTTCTCTCACCCTTCCAACAGTCGTGTGAGGGTGATGGAATCTGAAGACCTCAGACATTTGTCTGGAATTTCTGAATATTTCCCAGTCTGGTCAAAAGAGCAGCTCTTATTTCCAGACATCTTGTTTCTCAGTCAGAGCTGCAGCCCCTGGGAACACAGAGCTCAGCTCAGAGCTGTGTCCTGGATGGAGATGTGGGAACCTGGTGCCCTACCAAAGGTTTCTGAGAAACCAGAGACTCTTTACTCACCTGCCCCAAGATTTCAGCCCCTCCACCTGCCCTGGGCAGTTTGCCTGCCAGAGCAAGAGGCTCTGAGCTGATGTTTTGGTAGCAGAGTGATCTGATGCTCAGTGACCCAGCTGGGTCAGGTGCTGCAGACTCTGCAACTGACTGGAATCTGAAGAATTTGGGTTAATATTGACATCAGGTGTTTGCCCTTTGATAAGGCCCATGAGGGCATTCACAGACATGTCCATGACATAATCCCAGCAGGTTTGGGGGGGGGGTTTTGCTCTCCTGTCTCACACCTCTTGTTCCCCTTGCTCAGAGAAGAGCTGGGTTTGAGAGGGATCAGGAGCTGTGTGTCCCCTTCCCTTGATTTCCATGGAGCCCTTTTGTTTTAAAAGGGCAGGGATCCAGAAATCCAGGGGATTGCCTGCATCCCCAGAAAGTCCTGGAGGAGGAATCCTCTCTGCTTTTCCACAAGTTAAATTCCTCACCCACCACCACCAAGAGCTCAGCTTCAAAGGAAGGCTTGAGCTCTGTTGTCTTTATTAAGGGAAATGCTCATTCTTCCTTCTCTGATGGAAAGGTTGGGTTGGAAAACTGAAAAGGGAGCTGCCCAAGGATGCAACGGGGCTGTGTGGCTGGGACAGTGCCAGGGGGTGTTTTTCCTGGGTTGTGGAGAATAAATCAGAGGCTTGGTAAAGCAAAATCCCTGTGTTTCAGGTGGGAAAAGCATTGCACAGAGCTGCAGGTGAGTTCTGGATTAGTTAGCAGCGATTAATAGAATCTAAATGGGGTCAAAGAGGAACCAACTGTAGGTAGAAGAAAGCTTGCCCTGAAAAGATGGGTAACTGGTTAACTGGGTGCAGCCTGGAGTTGCTGCTTTTTCTCTGTACAGAGTTGATTTGCCAGAAACATGAGGCTTTCACCTGCTAAGCTGGCTGCAAGGAATTCAAGGTTGTGCAACAAAACCCACACTTCTCCCTGGAATTAAGAGGTTGAGGTGGTGCCTGGTGTTTGCCCAGCAGCCTGTGAGGGGCTGGAGGCTTCAGCAGGACCCAAACCTGCCCTGAATCCACAGGGAGTGGAGCTGATGGATGCTGGGGGGGAAAGTTTGAGCTCAAGGAGTGATACCTGAGCTCAGCAAATGTACAGCATGAGCTGAACAGTGGGGATTTCCTGGCATTGCCTTGCCACTACTATTTGGTTTGCTTTTTTTTTTTTTTTAATTATTTGGAAACTTGGAACACTTTGTTTTGAGCCAGAAGAGCTGAGGATCTCAGCCCTGGTGTACACGGTGTCCCATGGCATCCGGGCTTTGTTCTGCCCCAGCCAGCAGCCTGCTGGGAAGCAGCAGACAAATCCCATTCCCTGCAGACCCCTCCTTCCTCTTCCACACTTTTGTTCAGCTCCCCAGCTTGTCAGCATGTGCAGAGAGAGCTGGGCCCTGTCTGGGGCTTTTGTGGAGTAAATATAATAAATAAATGGATGTTTTTTAAAAAACCAAACCAACTTTGCATCCTAACAGGATTTTTGTGGCTTTATTTCTTCCTGAAGCATGTTAATATTCTTCCCTTCACCTTCTGGGGTTCTTGTTAGGTGAAAGGTGGATGCAGACCATCTTTCCTTTGGCTTGCAGAAGTTTACAGGGCAAACATTGGGAGCCTGGCTGGAATGTGGACCTTGTGTTGGCCAGAGCATTTCTAACCCCCAGAGCCAGCCTGATCCGTGGGGGATTCCACCACCTCCCAGCTGAGGAGAACAATAACATCATTGTCCATGTCACCTGAGTTTGAAGTACATTCTTGTTTTCATTTTCCACGTGAAAGAGAGGGCAGTGTTCTCATAGTTCAGTGAGATCAATGGTTCTGCTTCCAGGAAAACATTTAGGAAACGTTTTCCCCAGGAGGAAGGTGACAGCTTTTCCCTGTGTTGTGGTTCAGGATTGTTATTATTCAGTTTTCTTGCAGAGGTTGCTGGAGAACAGCATCATACTTCAGGTCTTGGAGCTTTCTGGGTCACTTCAAGGATGTGGAAGTGTGAATTTTGGTCTTGAGCAAAATGGATATGGTAAATGTGAGCCATGGCAAGAGGGGGGACCAGAGGGCACCTGGTGGGAGGGAATTCTCTGGCTTACCCAGCACTTCTCTGTGCTGCAGGAGGGAATATCCGAGGAGCTGCAGTCTCCTCCTGCACCTGGGAGAAACAGGGACCCTCTGCTTGCTGCTGCTGTCCCCAAGTCAGATGTTCTTCCCCTGCTTGTCTGAGCTGCTGAAATTATATTTCTGGTATCATCACAAAAGCCTGAGTCAAAAATCCTTCAGTCTCTTGCCAGCCTGACTGTACATCAGAAACGAGTTGCTTGAAGGAGCAGGAGAGAGGAGATCTTGGGAAGCAGCCAGGTAGGAAGCCAGAAGAGTGTCCATAAACCAGAGCAGGGCTCTGACTGAAACTCTGGGCTTAGCTGTGACAGGTTAGAGCCACGTTCTTGAAACTCAGGGGAGCTCTGTTAACCCCAGAGGACCAGAGGCAGCACATCCCAGAGAAAGTCCTGGCTCTCTCTGTCCATAGGCACAGGGGGTAATGGAGCTGCTTGGAGAAGTTCCACTGGAGCACAAGTGGGGGTGAAAGAAAACCAGAGAGGAGGATAATGACTGAGGAATCTTTCTGCTGGTTCCCTGGTGGAATGTGGCTCCTGTGGGGTTGGATCCTCAGCACCTCCCAAGCCCCTCCAGAGCCCTCCCAGCTCTGGAGTTTCAGATTTGTTGGGATGTGATAGCAACTGTGATTCTGTAGTTAGTGTTAGGAACCTCTCTCAGCTGCTTTTCTGTCTCTGCAGCTTCCCCAAATCCAAGGTTTTCCTTTCACCAGATACCTGAGGCTTTTATTTTCTGGGTGAGAGGAGGGAAATCTCATCAGCAGCCCCTGGTGCTTCATTTTGCTTCAGGAACAGACAATTAAATTTCACAGCTGCATTTTACATCATGGCTAAAGAGGGAGTTAACTTCCCCAGGTGTCCTTGAGCCAGTTTCTTGCTGAAATTCCAAAAAAAAAAAAGAAAATGTCCCTTCAGAAATTCCCTCCGTGGGGTGTTTTGCTGTTTTCATTTCCCAGGAATGATTCTGGTTAATTTATTTACTGTGCCCCACCAGTCCAAGTTCCCTCTAGAAGTTCACTTGTGTGTTTTGGCTCCCACCCAGCTCTTCCTTTGGCTCCAAATGAATGATACCAGGGCTGTCTGTGGAACAGGGCAGGAATGGGAAGGTTTTTTTCATTTACCCAGCAGCTCTGCCAGCTTTGTGGGATGGGGAATGGCAGATGAAAGGGCTGGTGAGTTCAGCCTTTTTGAAGAAAGCAGGCATGTAATATTCTGGTAGGAGTTGGAAAGACTTTGCAGCTCCTCAGATGTATCCCATGGAGCAGCAAAGGGCTTCAAGAGTGGGTGCTTGGTGGCTTTTAGTGACTAATCTGTCTTCAGGAGTCACTGAAGTGAGAATTACTAAATGAGGTCACTGCCTGGTACCTGCCTGGCTTTTTTTTAGGGGTTTGTGGCACCCAGGAGCATGGCAGTGGGGTTTGCCAGGGGAGTTCTTAGCATCAGCCAGAAAAAAAAACCCCAAAACTTGGCTGTCTTTTGAAGTCCCTGATTTGGCACTGACAGCAGAACCTCTGCTCTTGCATTTGAGCACCTCCAGGACTGGGCAGCATCAAGGTTGGGATTTTTAACTTCCCAGATTTCTTTCTAGGCAGATTCAGAAGGTTGTGTGGATTCTGGGCCTTGATATTTTGCAGTCACAATGGGAGGGCATCTCCTCCTTGTCTGTGTAGTCTTTTAGATTTAATGGACATTTGGAGAGCTCTTGTTATTGCAGGTTTGTTTGCTCTGTGATAGAGGAAATGATCATCCCAAGATCCTGATAATTACTGGAGCCAGGAATTTACTTCCAGCTACTCTAAACCCTGGAGTTTTGGGTCCTCACCTCGAGCTCAGTGCAGGATGTCCCCAGCTGCATCTCCCCACTTGACAGGTTTCTCTTTCTTTTTCAGGATCCTCTAGATGTTACAGGAATGTGACTCCAGAAAAAAAAACGTCCTTCTCCAACAGCTCCATTGTGGACGTTTGATCAGACTTTGGTTTCTGGAAATGCTTCACCATGGCTTCGTCTGGGAAGGGGATGGAAAGATGGACTCAGAGGCAAGGTGGCAGGGCTGGGGAGCTGGTGGAGCCCCTGCCTTCTGATGGTGGTGCTGGTCTGGCAGGAGTGAAGCTGAGCAGCAGCACAGATCATCTCTCACACCTCCCCAGAAGAGCAGACTCTGCTTATAGCTCTTTCTCAGGGGGATCAAACATTCCAGAGTATCCCAGCCCCCCGTGCCACGGGGAGAACTGCTCTGTGCCTCCAGAGCAGGCACCCTACATGGACTCAGAGTATGTAAGAGGCATTTACAACCTCAGTGCAGCAAACTCTGACCTCAGGTACCTCCACCCAGACCCGAGCATCCCTGACAGTGCTCAGGGCACCAGCCTGGATGGTGGACACACTCCTACCCCAGGGATGCTCAGCCAGGGACCACTGCAGGGACCTCTGGCTGCACCTCCTCCTTCTCCTCCCACCCGACTTGACAGCTACAAAGTCACCAGACACCTTGAAAACTCCAAAAGGAGACCCAACTCTGGAGCCACAGCTCCCTGCCTGCAGGAAAATCACCTGGCAGAGAGGGATGGAGCCTGGAGTCAGCTCAGGGGTGGCCTTACTGAGCAGGGGAAAGTGGCTGCTAGGAGAAATGCCCTGGAAAGCAAGGCTCTGTCTTCTGCTGGTTCTGCAACTGAGGGACCTGTAGCCAAATTTCAGGGGTTAAAGACAGAGGAAAACAGAGAGTGGAGCCCATGCCAACAGCCTGCAAAGAGGGGTAACCCCCACATCTTCAGCAGACCTTCTTCAGTCATTTTCCAAGAGTATTTAAAGACTGACTCTGTGGCTAATGTCCCTAAAGTCCTTTCTGCTTATAACTCGGTTCAGACTTACAGAATTCCTGGAGAGATGAACCCCAGGTCCTGTCACCCAGTGAGTACCAACCCTGGCACTGTTAATGATGCAGGAGAAGACAAACCCTGTCCCTGCAGTGCATGGAAGCCAAAATCCAGAGAAATGGACCTGCAAAGCCCCGTGCCAGAGCCCAGCCAGCAGTGCCTGCTCAGGGCCAAGCTTCATTCTGACTTGGATCAAGATGTATTTAAGGACAGTTGTGACTTAAAGTGTACAGAGAGTGCTCTTCTGATTAAAAATGCTCCCAGGAAGCTGAACAGTTGTAGGGAGGAAAATGGGTGCTGTGACTCTGAAGGAGAAGCTGGGAAGGATTTTGGGGAACCCCTCCTGAACCTGCAAAGCAAAATGCAGAGGTCAGCAGTGCCCTGCAGCTGGGATGCTGCAGAAGGGGAGCAGCCTCCCGGGGAGGGCTCAGCCCAGGGGAAGAAGCAGTGCTGTGACAGTACTCCCCAAATTGAATCTGTTTTCAGACCAAAGGAGGATTCCACATCTCAGTTTTCACCCAAAGTCCAGAAAGAAAACCAGGCTGGTAAGAGCAGTCCTGACTCCAGCAGGCATTTAGGAGAAGCAGAACCTCCTGCTCAAAAATACCAACCTGAGCTCTCCAAACAGCTCCTGAAACAACTCCAGGGTGATCTTGCTGGTGAACAAATAAGCAGGCAGACAACTCCCATGCTTTACTACCTTTCTGGGGGGAAAGCCACCACCATCCTGCACCCCAGCAGGCTGACCCCCCGCAGCGAGGACTCGGGGAGCTCACCAAAGGAATTCCCAGCCAGCAGCCCCCCTGCCTCAGCACGGAGCCTGGAGATCCAGAGGGAAAACCATCAGCTGCAGAGGAGCCAGCAGCACCAGCACTGCAGGGCTGGGGATCTCCTGCCTGGAGATCTCATCCCGGGAAGTCCTGCTTCATCCACGGATGAGAGCTTCAAGAATGACTACAG
This sequence comes from Calypte anna, assembly GCF_003957555.1. Classification (NCBI taxonomy): domain Eukaryota; kingdom Metazoa; phylum Chordata; class Aves; order Apodiformes; family Trochilidae; genus Calypte; species Calypte anna. Next base: position 16,589,063 of record NC_044259.1, on the reverse strand, counting down.
AGAGAAGCTGAAAGTGGCTCAGAGAAAGGTTCTGAGAGAAACCTCCTTCAAGAGAAAAGACTTACAGATGAGTTTGCCTGTTAGACTCAGACAGAAGCCCTCCAAAAGGCCTTCAATTGAACACCTCAGGTCCTTCTCCCTCTCCAGTGCAGGGGAGGATGCCAGACCTCTTCCTTCTTCCCCTTCTCCTCTCTCATCCTTGGAAAGCTTCCCCAGAGATGAAGAAGTGAAGAGGCCACAAGCAGGTCGAATAGGGGGCAGGAAAAGGGTGACAAAGGAGCAGAAGAAGCTGTGTTACTCTGAGCCTGAGAAGCTCAACCAGCTGGCAGACAAGGAAGTGCCCTGGAGCCAAGTCAGGGATGAAATCAGTGAGCAGGATATAGCAGCAGCCAGGAGAAAGACTCTGGAAAACAGAGGGAGGGCACTTTCCAGCTCAGGGATCTCCAGGACAGAGCTGAAACAGATCCAGCAAAGTGCCCTGATGGAGTACATGGAAAGAAAGAGAAACCAGAGAGCAGGAGGCTCTCAGCACCTCCCTCTGCACCAACCCCCCCAGCACAAGAGGCTGTCCCATCCCAAATGGGCTCCTGGCAAGGCTTCCAACCCCCAGAGGAGCAGGGAGCTGCAAACCACTGAGGTTTTCTGCCCACTTGCCTCTAAAGAAACATCACCAGAGGGTTTTCCTCCCTTGGCATTTGTTCCCCCCCAGGGTCTGAGCAGCAGGAGTGACCCCAGCTCTGCTGCTGGGACTGGGGGCTCGCAGCAATCCCTGGCTCCCCAAAAAGTGGGGGGAAGCTGCAGCAGCAAACGTGGGGCTTCTGCATCTGGGAGAGCTCAGGAGAGACCAAGATCCACTCCCCCTTCCACGCAGGTAAGAATGGTATTAAAATGGTAATTATTGCTCAAGTCCAACTTAGAAGTGTCTGTCTGCTTTAGAGAGCTCTGGGAGCATTCAGATGGAAAGCTGCTGAACATCACGAGGGAGGAATTCAGGCTTCATGATTTTTTTTTAGCAGAGGGTGAAGAGGAGAAGCCACATCATTTTCTTAATCCATAGGAGAAGCTGTTGCTGTCTGCAGGCAAATTCCAGGCTCAGCTCTGCAGTGTCCTGCAGATAATTCAGGGGGACTTTGGGTGAGGTTCTTGCAGTGTTAACAGGGTAAATGTTTGTGATTAATGATGACTCTGAAGAGTTCTGTAGCAGAGGATTGCAGGCAAACAAGGTGTTCTTGAATGGGACAAGGGGATTGCAGAAAGGTGGGAACTAAGTTGAAGCTGAGCCTTGGTCTGGGTGTTGGTTACCCAGGGGTAAAGGCAGGGAGGCAGAGGGTTTCCTGCTTCTCATAAGGCACCAGCAATTTTGGCTCTGAATTGGAAGGACAGTAGCTGTCAGGATTTGTTGGCAAGGAGAATTATGATGATAAAAGAGTCAGAAAAACAAATAATCTAATATTGTGTTGAAATTACCCAGCTGAAGGGGCTGACACACTCCCAGCAGTGCTGCCTGTTGGAGAGTCAAGGAAAATAGGTATTTTGTGGCTAGGTGATCTTTGGGTTTCTAGGAAGAAAAGGTGGAAGAAAAGGAAGAGCTTACAAACAATTCCTTTAATAAAAAGAGAGAGGCAAACTCAAGTTAAACCTTGGTGGAGGTACTCAGAGATCCTGGGGGATCACAGCCCCCAGAGTGGAATGAAAAGAGCTTCCTGAAAATGCTGCTTGTCCCAATCTGCTCTTTTTGTTCCCAGGACACAGGAGGAGGTGTGGGTGGTGCAGTGACCCTGTCTCAGAGTCGTGGGAGCTGTCTGGGTCCCCCCAGGTAAGGCTGTTCTGGTTGGACTTGCTGATCTTTTCCAGCCTCAGTAATTCCTGGGTTTGTGGCTCTGCCCTCCTGGAACTCGTGTCCAAGGGATGGGAATCCCCAAACCAGCCCTGTCTGGCTGCTTCTGTCCTTGTGCCTTGGGATGTTCCTTGTGGGGATGGGAATGTTGATCTGCTCCTCTGCTGGTTTCATTTTGGGGCTGTTTGGAAAAGAATTTCTGCTCAGGGGAGCTCCTCCCCATCCCTGAGACCACAGCTCCCTCCTCTGAGCTCTGGAAAAACAGCACCTGCCACAGCCTGGATGCTGGGAATGTGCTCCCAGTTGGCTGCTTTTACTTGGACTCATCTTTAAGTAATCAAACATGGTCCTAAGTTCCAGAAAAATCATAAAATCTTAATACAAATAAGGAAATTAATACAAGAACTTCATGTGAAAAAGCATAATTTATGATAAACTATGCTTTTCTGATTTATTTATTTTTCCCAAGCAAAATGAATCAGTATTGTGTGGTCTGAGTTTTAAGAACTTTATTCAAAAGAGGAAGCTGGAAGGATAATTGCAATTCCTGCTTGAACAGCCTGAAAATCTCTGGTGTGGAGCAAGTGTCTGGAAGAAAAGGCAATGTTGTTGTTTTCCTTGCAGTTCCTGTGACCCTGAGAAAGGTGGATGTAAGAATCCTGAATGCAAAGACAATTCCATACCTGGAGATGCAGATTGTCAGGGGGCTGAGGACCTAAACCCTGAAACCTCTGTTCCTGCCCCAAGAAGTGGAACCAAGGGAGATGCTGGGATGGAGGAGGGAAGCAGGAGGAAGTCTCTGGATGGCAAGGACGTGATGCAGCCTGGAGAACCTGCAGCCCCCTGGGAACAGGGCACATCCTGCCCCCCAGCACTGGCTCAGCCTCCCCAGGGGGACAAAACTACAGCCAAAGGTTCAGCTGCAAGGCAGAGCAGCCAAGGGGATCTTCTCCCCAGGAGGGATTGGGATCAGCCCAGCAGGAGAGCACAATCTGCTGAGGACCAGAGGTGCCAGGAGCTTGCTATGGAGATTGTTGCCCAAGACAGTTCCCTGGGTGACATTCTCATGGCTCATCCTGTTAGGAAGAGTGTGCTGGACTTGATGGAGGGTCTGTTTCCTGGGAATGTTTCCATGCTGGATAAATCACACAGAAAAAAGGGAGATGGAAGGCATGCCCAGGAGAATGAGTAAGTAGACAAAAGAAATTATCTGGTGGCTACAGGTGTTTTGGTGTAGGAATATCCTGTATTTCCTGCTGGCAGGATGACTTGAACACACTGGTTTATTTTTGTTTCATTAGCAAAATGTTTTAGCTTTCTGATCTCCCTGTCAAGAAACATCTGAGGCTGTGAGAGGAGCAGTGCAGCTCAGTGATGCTTTCTGAAAGGAGCTGTGACAAACCTGGGCTGCAAATCTTTTGTTCTGTGTCTTCCAAAAAATCAGAAAAATTGCTGCTGTGAGAATGCTGCTCAGCCCAGATGGGTAAAACCATGAGCACAGTGTTTGAGAACAAAACTCTGTTTGTTGTGAATGTTTGGGGTTTTTTTTTTCTGTTCCAACAGCAGGAAAAGCAGCAGAGATGCAACAGAAGAATGTCCTGAATCTGAGCATGATGCCAAGCAAAGGAGTGGAGATCCCACCTCGAAGGGAAACCAGGTCCTGAGCAGGAGCAGGGGCAGCACAAAGGACCTGGATGACATCACATCTAAGAAGGTAGGTGGATGCCCATCAGAGGCCCCATGGCCTCTTCACCACAAGAGAAAACTTCTTATTAAGATGTCACCTCTACTTCTGTGGACAGTTTTATTAATCACTTCTGCCCCAGCAGTAAACTTGCACGGGCAGCTTGGAATAATTCTTTTTCCCAGTTGGCAAAGTCCTGGCACATGGGTGAACTGATGATAAGTGGTGGTATTTAAATTCCCCCTCTTCTTCTCCCCCCTCTTCTTCTCCCCCCTATTCCCCCATTTCCCAGACCTTAAAATACTTCCCAAAGCCCCAGACTTGTCACAGCCAAGAGGAGACAACCCCAGCTCTCTCCCCACGCTCCAGGATCTCTCTGGCAGTAACATCTTTCTCTCCTTTGCTTCCCTGGGCAGCTGGAACTCATCTCCAGGCTCCGTTGGAAGCTGCAGAACCTGTGGGAAGAACGGGAAGTGGTGCTGGGGGAAGCCCAGGAGTGTGCCCGGCGTGGGGAGGAGCTGGAAGCCCTGGTGCAGGACATCTGCAAACCCAACGAGTGCCAGCGCTACCTGATGTTCATCGGGGACCTGGAGAAGGTGCTGAGCCTCCTGCTCTGCCTCTCCAGCCGCCTGGCCAGAGTCCAGGATGCCATGAGGAGGATGGATGGGAATGCAGATGCTGAGGAGAAGGTGAGGGGCAAGTGGGGGAAGGGGTTCCACTTGGTTTGGTCACTCCTGTGACCAGCTTCCTCCTGGCTCTTGGCAGCTCTACTCGGGAGCTGGAAGTTAGAGATGGATCCCAAGCGTGGTGATTCCATCAGGGAATGGTTTGGGGTGGAAGGGACCTTCAGGATCACCCAGTTCCAACCTAGGACACCTCCCAGCAGGTGCTCCAAGCCCCATCTAACCTGGGCTGGAACAGGGATGGAGCAGCCACAGCTTCCATGGCCAGCTTGTTCCAGGGTCTCACCACCCTCAAATTAAAGAATTTCTTCCCCCTGTCCAACCTAAATCTCCCCTCTTCCAGTTTGAAACCATTTTCCCTCTCCCTACACCCCCATATCAAAAGCCCACCCCAGCTTTCCTGCAGCCCCTTCAGACGTGGTGAGAACTTGAGATAAAATTCCCTGCACTTCCAGCCAGTTTTGCTGGAAAATGAGGAATTGTCTCATGTCACCAGGAAATCTTCTCAAGTCTGCAAGCTCTCTTTTTTCCCTGGAGGAAACAAGCCAAGCTTACTGCAGGAACAATGCTTTCCTGCTGTCCTTACTGCTGGAAGTTGTGTTTTAATCCCTACAATACCTGCTGTTCCCTCTCTTCTGGAGAGCCCAGAAGCTGAGGTTGGGGTTTCCTGGAGCTGTGCTCCTCCTGACCCAGGGCTACACAAATTTGTTGGATCAGGGCACTGAGAGAGTCCTGCTGTGCAGTGTCATCTGGAGAATCAGGCTCTGCCCCCTCCCCAAATGTCAGGCATGTAAACAGGGATAATTCTGAGCAGTATTTCACACTGAGTTTGGCTTTGTGGCTGGCAGGGGGTGTGTGTGTGCTGCTGTGTCTTTAGTGTTACATTGCTACTCGTGGTAGTAAATACATTAAAATAATTTCTTCAAGGTTTTGGAAAAGCTGCTCCTGCTGACAACCATCTCCCAGTCCCTCCAGTTGCCCCAGTGCTGGTATAATCAGTGCTCTTGATCCTTGGCTCCATTTTTAGGGTGTTGGTAATTATGGACACAGTCCTGAGGCTGGAGGATTCCCAGTGGTGCTGTCCCTGTGCAAACCATTCCAGCCAAAGGAGAATTAGCTAAATTCCAAAGGCTAGGAATATCCTGCAGAGCAGGCAAGGCTTGGTAATTGTGGGTTTGTTAAAACAGACCTCTGAGGAGCAGGTACTGTCTGCATCAGAGTCACTTTATCACATACAGCGTGTAATGGAAGTCACACTTTTCATGAAACACTTCCTAACGTGGTGTTAAAAAGCCACAAAGCCCAAAGGTGTGTTCCTGAAAGAGCTTCCCACTGACTGGAGCTGGATACAGGCTGCTCCAAGCTGACCAGGGTGTTGAGAATATTGATATTTTTCCTGAGAGCAGCACAGAAGAAGCAAGCCCTGGGTTTGCTGGGTGTCTTTACCTTCCAAACCACAGGAGTGAGTAAAAAAACTCCAGTGGAACCCAGAGGCCACAAGAGGAAGTAATTAAACCCCAGCAGTTGAGGCTTCCAAAGGAAGATCCACAGCCTGCCAGGGATGCTGACTTCTCACAGCAATGCTGCTTTGTTTTGTTTTGTTTTGTTTTCCCCATCCTCTCAGCACTCACTGAATGAAAGGCACAAGCTCCTGTCCAGGCAGAGGGAGGATGCAAAGGACCTGAAGGAAAACCTGGATCGTCGGGAACGAGTGGTCTTTGGGATCCTGGCCAAGTACCTCACTGAGCAGCAGCTCCAGGACTACCAGCACTTTGTTCAGCTCAAGACCTCCTTGCTGATTGAGCAGAAGGACCTGGAAGAGCAGATTAAATTTTTCAAAGAGCAATTAGAAAACCTGGAAAAAAGCATCCCCCTCTAGCAGCCCCCCCCTAAACGGGATGCTCCTTTCTACACGTGGGAACTGGGGACTGGAGATCCCCCCACACACACTCAGCTGGGGGAATTCTTGCCATCCTTTACATGCCACAGTATTGACCAAGTGCTTGGGTGCTCTGAGGATGCTCCAAGCAGAGGTTTGGACATTCCTTCCCCTCTGGCCAGGCCAACTGGGGGCATCCTGCAGCACACACAGCTTGGAGATGTCTGCCAGGATTTCTGCCTCCTCTTGGCTTGGCATGAATTCCCCCTTCTTGTCTCCTGTCCATCTGTTTCCAGATTGACATCATCCCAATAAAAGAACCATACAAATATTTGCCTCCTGTGGGTGGGCTGAGTGTTTGAAATGGAAAAGGATGTGGGTGTTCAGCTGGAGGCTGCACAAAGCCAGGGGAAACCTGGAGTGTTCTGGGGAAACTCCTGCACTGAAAATACACTGGGATGGGAGAAAATAATGATTCCCTTTCTTGGCAGCTGCCATACATGGATCTTTCCTGGCTCTGTGGAATCCCAGGAAGCTGTTCAGTAGTGGCTCTTGTGAGGACAGCAAACCTGGGGGCTGTGTTGGCATAGCCTGGCAAAGAGGGGCAATCAGTGAGGGTGACTTCAGTGGCCACTTGTAGGAATGGTCAACTCAGAGTTTATTCCTGCAGAATCCTTTGCAAAGACCTCACTGTGCTTTCAAAGTGGTTTTTTTTGTCAAGCAGGGGGTGATTTTAGGTAGTTCCCAGCTGTCAGCATACAGAAGAAGTCCTGAACGTGGGGGAAGCTCTGCTGCAGGGTGAGGTAGGTGGGAGATGATTCCCTTTTCAAGGAGGCTTTTTATAAATCCCTCAGCAAAAATCATATAAATTACTCTTGTGTGTTGTGAGTCAAACCAGTGATGTTGCTGTATTTAAAATCTGATCTGTAATTTTATTTTTTTTTCTCTTTGTTTTCAAGTATTCAGTGAGAGGAATATTCCATCTGAGCTCCATACCTACACCATGAGTAATAATCCAAGGCAGGTTCCTTCCCCAGGCAAAACAGATTCTCATTGCTTTGTGATCCTGGGAATGAGGAAATGTTGTACTAGGGGTGTGTTCTGAAATGTTGTACTGGGGGGGTGGTGTTCTAACTCCAGTGAGCATCAGGAGGTGAAGGTGTCCTGTTCCTGAGGCATCTGCTCCTCTGAGATTGCCTGGGCTCCCAACAAGCACCCAGGCTGGGGAATCATCCTGGGGTTAATTTGACAGTTCTGGGGTTGTTTGACCTTGGGTTCTGAGTTTACCCCCTGGGCAAGAGGAAGGAACTAATAAAGCAATGTCAGTGTGTGCAGAGGAGACCTCTGGGTGGGTTCTGCCTGAGCAGTGCTGGGTAAGGACAATTCCCCCCAGTCCTGGCTGCTGAGAGAGGGCACTGGAGGGGGGGACAAGGAGCAAACTGAGAAGAGGGCTGGGAGTCCCACAAGAGCAATTAGAACTCAAATAAAACTCAAATAATCTGCCAAGTTCTGAGGTCCTCAGCTGCTCCCTGTTTGTCTCCAGCATCAGCCTGGGCAGTGTTCAGCTCCAGGTTTGCACATGAAGTAACCCAGAGCCTGCTTGTGTTTCAGGAGACACAGCACACAGTGCAGTGTAAATAGCTCTGAAGCTGATCCTGGCCTTTAGGGGAAAGGATGGGGCTGTGCTGTTTAGTTTCTCTTTACCTTTTTGCTCTTCTGTGTGCTGGGGGGGATGTTTGCTGCTCCCACCAGGCTGCCATCCACAGGTATCCACAGGTATCAAAGAAGTTTGCTTTCCAAAATGTCACACGTCTCTTATTCCTTGTTATTTTGTTAAAACAGTGAATTCCAGGCAAAGTGAAAAGTGGAGGGAGCTGTGAGATGGAAACCTCTGTGCTGCCAGGCAGACACCCCCTTGCCAACTGACCAGCAGGTCTGGATCCTCAGGTGGGTCAGGATTTGGATGCTGATCCTTGGTTACTGACACTGCCAAGCTCCAGGCAGTGCTGGGGCTTCCCACTGGGATGTGAGCCCAGGCCAAAGGGTGGCACCAAATGATGTGAAATTAATGGTTTAGTCTGATCCCACCCCAAGGCCGTGACAGGGGGTCTTCTTTAGCAGCGGAGGGGCAGCCTGGGTACCTCTGAGGCTGGTGAGAGGCTCTGGGGGTGCTCAGAGGCTCAGCCACTGCCTGCAGCTCTCAGGAATGGGTTTGCATCTCCTCCTGGCAGCCTGGAGTGGCCCTGAGGTGCCATGTGCTGGCCAGGAGGTCCCTCTAGAGAGGTCACTGCTCTTCTGAGCTGCTGGGGGGGGAGAGGAGAGCATCAGGCAGGGGGCAACCACCACCTCCATGGGTTGTGGAACCCTGAAACCCCATGCAGTGCTTGTGAATTGCCACCAGTCCTCTGGCCTGGCACTGTGACTGCTCTGGCAGTGTCAGTGGGGTTGTGTCAGACCCTAATGCCTTCATCTTCATCCCAGCTCCTGCCCCAAGCCCTGGAAAGCTGTAGCCTTCAGGGGTTTGGCTGCTCACCAGCTCCCAGACCTGCTGAGCCAGTTCTTGGGTGAAGCCAGGTCTGTGTGTGTGTGCTGGGGGAATGCAAGGAATGAAGGAGATCCCAGGTGCCTCTGGGGAGAGCAGCAGGAGATCCCCACTGCTCAGGAGCCTCCTCTGTGAGCCTGGCACCACCTCTGCATCCCAGGGGGAAGGTGATGTGACCCCCCTGTCACCAGAGGACTGCTGTCACACACCTGCCATCAGCTGGGTCTGGATGAATTCACTGCAGATCCAGCCAAAGGAATGCAAAAGAAAAGTGCTGAGGGAGAAGGAAGGAGGTGAAATGGGCAACGTGTGGGAGCCTGGATCCCCTCTGGCTGCAAGGAGGGTGTTGGGAGTCCAGGGATCACCCAGGCACAAGCAGTGTGGGGGGAAAAAACTGCAGCAGCTTCTGTTCTGCTAAGCAAAAGGAGGTGGCTCTGATTTCAGGAGAAGAAAGAGACCTTTGAGTGCCTGCCTGGAAGCAGGAGCTGGGGAAGCAGGAGAGGTGTGGGGCAGAGGAAGGGGTCAGGGAGCAGCCCCTGCATCCCACCTGCCCTGACAGTGCCTTGGCAGCAGCTACAGGGCTGGCAGACAGCACAGCTCATTTGCAACTTGATTTTACACCCACTGCAATGTGTGGGAGTCACTGCTGGATCAGGAGCTGCTGATGCAGCCTCTCAGGCACTAAACTGAAGGGGTTTTAGCTGATTTTTTTTTTTTTTTTGAACCCGGGCATGGATTTATCTTCACTTGGGGCATTGTGCTGTGGGACTTGTGCGTGTGGAGCGAATTAAGGAGCTGAGAGGTGTGGGGGCTGATGTGAAAGGATTGCAAAAGATCTGTTTGGTGCTTGTGAGAGCTGCGTTTAATAAGCAGGAGGATTTTTCTCTCTGCTTTGGGGAGTTCATGGCAACCAAATGAAGAAAATTTCACAAATAAACCCAGGGCAGCACTGCAAAGCTCCTCGGTGCCTGGAGGGAGCCCACGTACACATGAAGGAATCATCAGGCTGTAGGGATCCTGCAGCCTCTGGGGTTTCACCAAATGTACTCCAGAAGCAGCACTGAGAGGCAGGAAAGGTTAGCAGAGAGATTCTTAAATGTCACAGGAGCCTCCAAGCTGAGTCATCTGCTGGATAAATCCAGGGGGAGAGAAGGAAGTGAGAATCCTGATCCAGAGAAAACGTGCAGAGGGAGGCAAATGTCTTCCTAATGGCCCTCAGCCCAGGAGGGAAGAACAAGAACATCCCAAACCACCTCTCTCAGGGAGAGAAGAGGTTCATGGGCTGCTGGAGAGGGCCAGGAGGTGACCAGGCTCCATCACTCAGCATCCAGGAGCTGAGGGTGGCACACACAGCCCAAGGGCTTGGCTTGTGCCTTCATGGTTTGCCTTAGAAATGAGGGAAATGAACCTCAGAGTGAAATGAGGGAAATGAATGCTCCTGGCAGAGCTGCTGGGTTGTCCTGCTCTGTCCCTGCTCTCCCTCTGCAGCAAACAAACAAACCCTGTGCTGTCCCTGGCCATGGGACGTGGCAGCCAAGTCCCTCTTCATCTGGGGGTTCCCACGTGTAGTACCAATCACTGGAAAGAGCCAAAAAACTGTCCTGGTGCCATTTAGCTCAGCTGACCATGCAAAGCAGGAGACAAATGCAGCCCAGGAATGTAGGTCACATTCCTGGAAGCTGGAGAGGAGCAGGGATGAGCAGGGGGGCAGTTGGGCTTTGTCTCCAGGGGTCTCCTCTGCCTTCTTTCAGCTTCTGGTTGCAGCTCCCTGGGGGCTGTTGGAGTGAAATCTGGGGCTGGGGGTTTCTGGTGAAACTGGAGAACCTGGCAGCACAGAAGCAGCATTTCCTGGGGGTTTTCTTTTTTTCTGGAAAAGGTTTTGCTGTCCAGCACTCAGCAGCAACTCAGGGAAACAACCCAAAACCTGTTGGAGCCTGAGAGAGGATGGAAGCCTGAAGCTGGTTTGTGAACCTCTGCAGTGCAGGTTTCTGGGGTTTCCTCAGAACAAAACATGCTGAGGAGCAGGCAAACCAAGTCAGCATCTTTAGAAGAAGCCAGGGTCAGGCAAACAGCAGCTTTGCTGCTCTCTGAGGCTGCTAAACTGAATCCCAAGCTGGTTTTTTCTCTTTGCTGCATGCTTGGTGTTCACAGGGTGTGTGTGGATGATGCTGCTCCTGCTGCCTACAGGCCTAAAAATAAATGAATTATCTTGATTTTAAATATCAGCACTAATTGTCTGCTTTAAAGAAGTGACCAGGGTGATTGTCTCCATTTTATAGCAGGAAAACTGAGGATGGGGGATGCCTCCAAGGAAGTAGCAGAGAATTTTCCTGGATGATGATGATGATGATGATGATGATGATGATGATGATGATGATAGGTGTTGCAATGAAGTCTTATCTCAGCTGTGCCTTCTTGCTGCTTTTCCTTTGACACAACAACACAGGAGCAAGGAAACCTTCTCCCTACTTCCTGAGGGTGAAGTGGTAACCATGCAGGTTGGTCACTTGGTTTTTTTTTGTTTTTTTAACCAGAAACCACTGGAACCTTGCCTCCACCTCCAGCAGGTTTTACTTGGAATGAGCAGGAAAAAATTCAGCTGTGTGGACTGAACAGGGATCAAGCCTGAGATCCATAATGCGTGGCCAGACTTCCCAGTAAGGCTGGGTCAAACTGGAGGCTGTTTCCAGTTCCCACAGAAGCAACAGGAAGCCTCAGCACACCTCTGCTTCTGTCATTTCAGGAAATAGAGGGGGGAAAAAGTGTCAGTGAGCTTGGAAAGACTTCTTAAAGCAGAGAGAGAGACCTTTGTTTGTTTGGTTTGGTTCCTGAAGCTCCCTGAGCTGTGCACACAACCCAAGGGTTCCAATGACCTCACAGGTCAATGGTCACACCAACAGCTACGGAGCAAAGAGGATTTTATTTTGTTTTTTTAACCCTTTACCTCCAGCCCCAGAAGCCAGGAGGTGCTTGATCATTAACCTGTGTTTAACAACTTCATTAGTCCAACAGGAAGCAGTCTGGGCAGAATAATCCAGGCTCTTCCCAGAGCAGGTGGCTCAGGCCCTCTGGTGATGGCCCAGACTCCAGGGAGAACTCCTGGAAGGAGGAAAGGGCAGAGCCTGCACCTCCAGCACAGTCCTACAGCATTCCTTGCTTGGGAAAAGCCATTTACAGCCAATTAGAAGTATGAGGCTTCACTCGAGGCTGACAAAAAAAAAACCCAAACCCAACCATTCCTGAAGTCACTGACTTGGAAAGAAAGGCAAAGCATGCAAAGAGTTTCAGCAAACAAAGAGCTGAAGAGCAGAGCAGGCACAGAGCTGCCATCCCCCTCCTCTCCTCTGAGTTCCAGGGGGTTTTAGTCACACTTTTAGGTTTGGTCCCAAGTGTCAAACAAACAGTTCCTGTTCCTAGCTCTGCCTCTTCAGGTTAGCCAAACAGTAATTAAAAAAAATCATAACCTTGCTGCAGATGTGTTACTTAACCTGTGGTCTGCGTGCTTTTTGGAGCCACGTGGAGTTCTATATAAAGAACAATTATGTCCTTAAGAGAAAATCAGAGTTAGTTCTAGGTCACTGATTCATGCTCTTGAGATAAACACTGCTCTCAGAGGCCATGCAGACATTGTCATGCTAACATCAAGCCCAATTATTTAGAAATATTTATTGTCAACAGGTCAAAACCAAAGAGATCCAATTCCCAGGTTTTCAGCTCGGTTTTTCACTATCAAACAACAAGGTTTTTATTCAGATGAAGGGACTCAACTTGCTGGCAGTCTCATCCAGACGTGTGGTCAGTTCCACTTGGTCAAAAAGTTTAGCAGGAAGAGAAAAACCAAATAATTAAACACCAACCTAGCTTCACACTGAGGTAGAGAGGTCGTGGTGACTTGAGTGCTGAGGGCTGCTTTTTTTTTATTTGCTTTTTTCAACCTGTTTGACTAACAAAACGCCCTAAGAAACCATTGAGATTGTTGGGTTAGGAGTTCTGAGAGTGAGAAACTTTGTTTCGAAAAAGCAGGCGTGCTTTGTAAATAGAAAGAGTCCTCTTCTGTTACCAAAATAATCAGAAACATCATAGAAAACTATGCATCTTCCCCCTAATAATCCAAGCCACGTTAAAGCAGCCAGCTGCCAGCTCGCTGTTCACAGTGTTAAGTCTTCACTCCTTTACCTTGCTTTTCCTCCCCAGCTGAGGGAGAGGCTGTAACCTGAAGCACTTTAACCCCTCTGCTCCCCCAGAGCTGGTTTCAGTTTCCCAGCCCTGCAGTATAAAGTTTGCTGCCTGCCCCCATCCCTGCAGCAGTCCCTGCACTCCTGGGGCAGCTCCTCCTCTTCCTCCTCCTCCTCCTCAGCAGACTGAGGTTCATCCAGTGACCTTTGGAGCCAGGCCCTAAGCAGGGACTTGGTTAAAGATCCAAAGAGACAGATAAGGAGAGAAGAAATCCTGCAGGAGAAAACCTGGGCCCTGAGTCCATCATTAAACAACTTCAGCCCCGAGAAGGCAGAGGTCAATGGCCAAAGAAGAGCTCAGACACGGGTCTGCGCTTCACCACCACCTCCCCCTCCTCATCCTCGGTCGCCTCTGAGAGGGAGGAATAGGAAGGGAAACCCCCCTGGTCTTGGGCTTCCTCCTGGGGCCCGTGGTGGCAGCCAGGAGCTTGTTTAAGGACGAGGGCTTCCTCAGGCCTTTGGTGAGGTCGTAGAAAGCCATGTCGTCGGAGATGACCCCCAGGAAGGTGCTGGTGGAGCTGAGGATGGAAGCCGCCAGCTTCGTGCTCTTCTTGATGGGCGCCGAGTGCTCCGTGCCCTGGGGGAGGTTGGGGTCTCCCAGCAGCCTCCTGACGGCCGAGGAGGTCCCTTCCTTCAGGTACTGGTGTGGCTTCTTCCCGCTGTAGTCCCTCAGGTCGGTCTTTGGCGTGGGTAGCTGTAGACCAGCATGTTGATGACCTTCTCCTGCCCGTGGATGGCAGCCAGGTGGAGCGCCGTGTACCCGCTGTGGGACCGGGCGTCCACGTTGACGCGGGTCCCCCCCTTCTCGGCGGCTCGGATGACATTGGTCACCATGTCGCAGTTGCCGTTCTTGGCGGCCCAGTGGAGGGCGGTGAAGCCCGAGATGAAGTCCCTGCGGGTGGCCAAGCTGGAGTCACCCAGGAGCAGCCCGTGGAGCTGCTGAGTCCACTGCCCCCCGGACGCCATCAGCAGCCACCGGTGCTCGGCCTCCTCCAGGGGCACCGCAGCCACCTCCTCGCTCGACCGATGACTCTTGGGCACCCGCCTCAGCCCGGGCGAGCGGGACCCGACCTCCTCCTCCAGCGACGGGGGGGACAAGGGGGACCCCGGCTCTTCCGGAGGCCCCGGGGCGATGGAGGCGGCGGCGGCTGTGGGGGGCGGCACGCAGCGCACCGGCAGCATGCAGGGCTTGGGCAGCGGCTCCCGACGGGACCCCCCGGCTCCGGCGGGCAGGGGAACCCCTCCACCACCGCCCTGGAAGAGGCCACGGAGCTCAGAGACGGCCCGCGGTGACGGCAGCGTCTCGGGGGGCGACGGTAGAGCCTCGGGGGGCGACGGCAGAGCTTCGGGGGGCCCTGGCGAGAGGTGGCCACCGGGAGCGCGTCGGTCGCCATCGCCGCCCGGTTCCAGCGCGTCCCCCGGCCGCGGGGCACTGCGCAGCTCCCGCCGTAAGACGACGAACTTCTCCCCGTCGCGCTCCTTCACCACGGCCACGGCGTTCACCGCATCCTTGAAGCGCTCCCGCCGCTCGGCCCGAGCCGCCGCGTCCCCGCCGCCCTCCAGCACCGCCCGGAAGGTGCTCAGCAGCTCCGCGTTCCGCGCCCGCCCGCCGCGCTCCCGCAGGAAACCCAGCACGGCCGCAGGGCTGATGTCGAGCTCCGCCATCCCACAGGTGGAGGAGGAGGAGGAGGCGGTGATGGAGCTGTCGGTGGAGCTATGGAAGCTCTGTCGGCGCAGGGAGCCCCGAGCCCGAGCGGTTCCGCCGCGATCCGCACCTGCGAGCGCGTCCCCGCCCGCCGCTCCCGCGCCTGAGGTGATCGGGGCCGCTCCGCCCCGCGACTCCTCCCCAGGAGGGTGCGGGAGCCGCACCGGCACCGCTGCCTTCTCCTCCTCCTCCTTTTCCTCCTCCTCCTCCTCCTCCTGCGGGGCGGTGCTGGGGGAGCCCCAGCCCCAATCCCAGCCCCAGCCGCAGGTCCGGCTCCGGTCACGGTCTCGGTCCCGGCTGCCCCAGACGGACCTTGGGTCCCATGAGGTGATGCGGGAGCCGCCTCCGGACCCACCCGCGTTTCCCGACCAGGAGATGCGGTCGGGAGCGTTCCGGGCTCTGAGGACTCCTCAGACATTTGTTCCTCTTTCTTCCTAAAAAAAAAATAATCTTTTTGTTGGGGTGTGTGTGTATCAGTAGCACGGAAGACGTGGAGGGGTCTCTGCCCAGTCCCCCTCAGGTGTCCCAGGAGCTGCCGCTCCGGGTCAGAGCCTCCAAATAAGTCAGAAAAGGGGTGGATGGGGTCAGACTTTTGAGACCCATTCAACCGTCCGTGAGCTGGATCTGTTGTGTTTGTGTCACTCAGCATCCCTTAAATACCCTGCAGGGATTTCAGAGCCGGGCAGGTGTGGTGGTGAAGGACACGGCTCGGCAGTGCTGGGCTAAGCGTTGGATTTGAGGATGTTAAAGGTCTTTTCCAACCCAAACGACCCCACGATTCGGTTCTCAAGGTGTCTTTTACCTGTAGTGCCTCTGCCACGTACACAGGTGTGTATCTGTACCTGTCTAAAGGATGGAATCCTCACAACGTGCCTGCATCTATTCAGGCACACCTGGAAAACAGAGAGCTCTTTATAGAGCTGGTGCTGCTGCCACACCAATTACTTCTGCTTAAGCACTCAACATTATTATTGTTCTCTGTTCTACAAGGGAACAAAAGAAAACAAAAAACCCCCAACAAATTAAGTCCCAGACAAATGCCTTTCCCCAGGCGAAGGAGTAGGACTGGAGACCTCCCAGAGGGAGGATGCTCAGCCTGCAAACCTGTTTTCTCCTCCACCGAGTGTTGCAACTGAGATCACAAAATCGATTCCTGAACGACTGAACAGTTTGTCTGGGAAAACAGCAAGAGAGGGAACACGGAGTGAACAGGCAGTGAGTCTGCAGGGAGATAAAAGTGAGTGGTTGTAGAGGAGTGGATATGGAAGGAGAAAATAGAATTGGGGTTGTTTTCACTGCCTTAGAACTTGAATAAAAGGGAGAAGGAGCCAAAGTCCCCGTGTGGAAGGGAAGAGGAGGAGCTCTCCCTGCTCCTGGGTGCTGACCTCCCCTCTGATGCTGGAGGAGCCTCTTCCCACAGATCTCTCCCAGACTCCCTTTGGCATTCTTTCCCCTTCTGTCTCTCTCTCCATCTTTGTGAAAAGCTCTGGAGAAAAAAAAAAAAAAAAAAAAAAAAAAAAAAAAGGAAAAAAAAGAAAGAAAAAAAAATCTATTTTATCTCTTGCTAACAAGCTGGCACTGCACCAGCTCCTAAAAAAAAAAAAAATAAAACCAACAAAAAAGCCCCATTTTGCTGCTCTAATGTTCTTTCCACAAGAACCTGTAATCTTCATGCTGCTTGTGGCTATTCAGTGTTCCTCCTCCTGGAGCTCCACACCTCTGAGTCCTGCTGGGGCAGCCACTTGTGCCCAATGTTCTCCTCTCCTACCACTGCTTTCTTCCCATCTCCTGCAGCACAGAGCTAATCATGAGCATGCACCCAGTCAGCAATTGCTGTTCCTTCCTTCCCACGTTGGTTTCTTTTCCTTCCATTGCAGGCATTAAAAAAAAAAAAAAAAAAAAAATCTCTCCCTGCTTTTTGCATTGCAAACTTCCAGCTGCACCCTAGGATTAAAACTGCAAATGGGTGAGAGGAGGAGGGGAATTAATTCAGGGAAATAGGCTCTTTTTTAAAAAAAAAAAACAAGTATTTTTGTGCCTTAGAAACGTTGAGGGAGATTCTGCTCCTTGAATTGGTTCAAGCACATCAGGGTTGCCAAGATCCCATCACCCAGGGGCTGCCAAGGTCCCACCCAGGGGTTTGCTCTGGGTTGGGGTCCCAAAGGAGGGGTCTTGCTGAGACTGTCACCCACTGCAGGTCCTGGCATCCTTTGTGGCTGCAGAGCAGGAGCTCCCATCCCCAGGAGGAGAGGAAAGAGGAGAGGGGGAAGGAGGAGAGAGAAGAGGAGAGGGGAAAGGAGGAGAGAAAGGAGGAGAGGGGAAAGGAGGAGAGGGGACATCTGCAATTGCTCCTTCCCAAGGACCAGGGGAGCAGATCCCAGGGAGCTCCTGTTAGTTTAACACCAGGCAGGAGGAATTAAGCTGTTTGAATGGATTTTGTTACTGTAGATACTGAAACCTCAGAGCACTGGGGGTGTTCTGCTTGCCAGTCGCCTGAAATTTCCATCTTCAAACCAGCCGAGTTTTGCCTCTTTTTCTGTGTCACCAAACACCTAGAAAAAAAAAGTAGTTTTTGTGGGGCTATTTAGGGAATTCTGTAGGCTGCCTCGTAGGAGATTTCAAGGCAACTGTCTTGATATTTCTCATTTATTGGCTGGGACCAAAGCAACGTACAGAATCCCATGGGTAAGTTAATTTACTACTACTATTTTTAAACACAAATACTGGAGTTTGCTGGCTCCACATCATAAACTGTGGGGCAAAGGAGAGCTCTCCTTCCCCTGAAGAAGTCTCAGGAACTTCCAAGCTATGGATGTTAACAGTGCAGCAAGGGGCAGAGCTCAAGGAAAGCATCAAGTCAGAGCCAAGAGGTTTCCAGAGCCACTTCAGAACTGCAGGAGGAGGCTTTCAGGTGCTGCTCCTTCCCTCCTGGTATCCCCCGAGCCACAGGGAAGGGAGAAATTCAAAGGGAATAAGGGGAACAGTGTCAGGCTGCTTGGCAGACAGCAGAAGCTTGGGTGCTGTTGGCTGCAGATGGGATTTGGGCCTCCAGGAAAACCCATTTGCCTCTGAAATGAAATAAATGAGATAAATATGAAATGAAATAAATGAACTGAAATGAAATAAATCAGGGCTCCCAGAATGAACAGGGTGACAAAGGCAACGATTTTCCCCCTTTCCTTGCTGATAGGTTCCTATGGAACAAAGAGCAGGCATTGTGGAGGAAAATAGCTCTTCCTTTGTTCCATGGAGAAATGCAGTAACTTTCCAGAGATAAACAATTGAGCAAAAGTCTGTGAAGGGGCAGGGAGTGGAAGGGGGGGAAGATTATTTGCAGCTAAAAGGCATTTTCACAGAAAGGACCAAAGGTTCAGCTGTAGCTCAAGGACCTGGTTGGGACTCTTTTAACCACTCAGATCCACTTTTCCTCGTGTCTCAGGGTTTGTATTTATTTAATTGATGAAATGCTATGCACAGATTATGCAAGGACCCATCCCAAACGTCCTCTGCATTTTCCTTCCTCCCCCCAGATTCCAGGCTCTCAAGAGGTTTCAGGGACACATTTGGGCCTCTCCAGATCTTCTTTATTCCCTGCTCCAGCTTTCTACCTGTGGAAAATCCACATCTCAGCCTCAGTTCACTGTGGATTGTGCAGGTACCAACATCCCACAATATTCAAATCATTGCAGGAGCTTCTCTGTGACTTCTGCTTTAATTTCTGAGCCACTGGGGGTGATCTGCATAACAACGGATGCCTTAGCAAGGGAAGGAACCCTGGAATCCATTTCTCTCCACCTGAAGCAGTTTCCCTGCCTCTGAAGCCCCTGGGATCAGCAGGGTGGCTCCTGGAATGGCTCTTTCTGAAATAACAAGGTGTTTAAAAATAACTTCCAGGTTTTCCAGGGGGCTGTGGCTGAGGGACAGAGGACTCCAGCTGCAGAAGGTCTCAGCATCACAGCTCAGTCTGGAGGCAGGTGAGAGCAGGGCCAACCCTTCATCCCTTCCAAGGTCTCAGAATTGCATTTATGCCACGATGAACCTTTGCACCAGACCTGGCAGAACCCAGCACCTTGCCTGGGAATCAGCTTTTGGCAGCCTCCTGTTGTTACATTCTGTGCTTTACAGGCAGGGAAAAGAGCTCTTAATGAGTGGAAATCAATTACTTCTCCCAAAGTGCCTGGAACAAAGCCATCTGTGTTGGGTTTTACATTGGCTTAAACCAGGACTCCAGAGCTTGCCTGTAAAAAAACCCCAAAACCAACAACAAACCCAAGACAACATCCCCCCTTCACCCCAAAAACATTTTTAACCCTTTTAATCTTTTTTTTTTTTTAATTTTTATTTTTTAAAGGCAGCCTGGAACGGGAGCTCTGCCTCTCCATCAGCTGCTCTCCTTGCAGCTGTGCACCAGATTTCAGCTTCCTCCTCTTTGCTGATGGGGAAAGGACTGGAGAGCTTTTGGGAATGGGCCAAGGGAAGGAGATGGCAAAGAGGGATTCCTGCTCTCTGCTGACATCTCCAACGAATGAAAGGTTCAGGAAGCTGCAGACAGAGGGCAACCTGGCTTTAGGTGCTGAAACTTTGCTGTTCTGGCAGCTCCAGGCAGCAGGAACACCGAGCTGGGCCTGAGGCTGGAAGGAGGGTTTGGGTGGTTGGTTGGTTGGTTGGTTTGGTGGGGTTTTTTTTGGTCGTTTTTTAGTCGTTTTTGGTGACCCAAGCAAATAACTCAACAGATGGTGTTCAGCAATGCCCTTTTCTGAGAAATGCAGCAATTTTGCCACCTGTCTGTAGTCGGAACTAATGGAGGGATAACAGAATTAATTCAGGACTTGGGAAGGGCAGGAGAACAGCTCTGCTGGGAGCAGGCTTCAAAAAGCTTGAAAAATTCCCCAGGAAAAATGCCTCAAATGAGCTTCATGCAAGGACACAACCTTCTTCCTCACCCCACACCCCTTGGACTCAGCAACCTTTGCCCCCTCCCTTTGGTTGCCAGCACTGAATTTATTTTATTTCTCAAATTTTTTTATTTTTCCAACAGATCCCAGTTCCCTGCAGGGGTGGAGGCTCCTTCCTGGAGTTCCTGCTGCTGGATCCAGAGGAGTTCTGGGAATCACCTGAGCTGTGACACCGGACCTTGCACATCTGCTGGAGCCCAGGTCCTTCATCCTTCATCCTTCATCCTTCATCCTTTATCCTTTATCCTTCATCCTTTATCCCTTATCCTTTATTTCCATCACCATGGGAGCCAGAACCCATTGTTAGGATCCCAGAGGACAGGTAAGGGAGGAGACAGGGAATTGTATCTCCTCTTCCCAGCTGAGGTCTCACTGGCTTCCAGCACTCCAGCCCTGTTTTAGGGCTCTCTGGGGACTCTGCTTTTTTTGTGGGAGCTGAATAAAAGGAACTGGGATGTTTGGAATCTTTCCTTTTCCTTATCTTGCCAGGGCCCGAGCACAGGAGCTCCCTGTTTCCTGGTTATTGGGAAGGGAATAACCAGGAGGAGGATTTGCAGGAGGATTTGCTCTTCTTGGGAAGGGCTCAGAGTGACCCCCAGGGTTCTTCCCCCAGCACTGGGAGAAATATTTCAATATTTGATCTCTCTGCCCAATCTCAGCTCTCCCCCTGGAAATCCAAGAGGGAGGATGAGGAGAAAAGCCCCGGGCACAGCAGCTGGGGGAAATCTGAGGAGAATAAAAGCATCAGGCAGGGCAGGGGGGGTCGGTCTGCTCTAGTGACCCAGGTGTCTGACAGCCCCAAGAGGTGGCTCTGCTGGCTTGGTCCTGGGAGCTGCACCAGAGGGCACCAGAAAGCAAGAGAAACTTTGCTCCCAGCTGACAGCAGCTTGTAAAGCAGGGATGGATTTGGGGGGAGAGAGGTGGGGTTACAGAAATGAGGGTGCTGGTGATGGGATTGGCTTGTGTGGGAACTTTATCATAAACTCGGGAGCATCAGAGCCGTGGCTGCAGCTTCGGGGTGGCTCTGTGTGTGACAGTGGCACCCCATCACCTCCCGAGGTGCTTGGGAGCTTCACGGGGTAAGGGAAATGTCCCCTTGTGTCCCCTTGTCCCTTAACCCATCACTTCCCAGGGTGCTGAATGTTTAGGAGTTTGTCAGGGTGGAGGGACGTGTCCCTTTGTCCCTTAACCCATCACCTCCCAGACTGCTGAACATTTGGGAGCTTTCTAGGGTTGAGGGACGTGTCCCCTTGTCCTTTAACCCATCACTCCCCAGGCTGCTGAACATTTGGGAGCTTCTCAGGATGGGGAACGTGTCCCCTGTCCCTGTGCGCACCCCCGGGGTCCCGCTCAGGATGCTCCCCCCCCCTCAGCTGCTGACAGTGCCACCGGGTGATGCCCTCACCCCCAGCCCCCCATCTGGACCCTGTCACGGGTGTGTGTGTATATGGGGGGGGGGTTCGGGACCCCCGGGACCCTCCTTGGACCCCTACTGCTCTGCCTGTGCCCCGTCCCGTTCCTGCCGCCCCTGGGTGCCGGTGCCCCCGGTTCCCCCCCGGTTCCCCCCGCGGTGGGTCGGGCCGTCGGGCGGTGCCTGCGGAGGGGAGGGGAAGGATTTTCCAGGAAGTGGCCATATTGGATCCATTCAGCCGCATCCAGGGGCGGCGGGGAGAGCGGCTCCAGCCCCGGCCATGGCCGCCACCGACCTGGAGCGATTCTCGGTGAGCACCGGGGGTGGGGACGGGACGGGACGGGACCCGAGGTGAGGGCAACGCAGCCCCGGCTCCGCGTCCCGACGTTTGGCTCCTCGGGGAAAATAACTTGGGGGTTTCTGCCTTGGGAGGGGAAAAAAAAAAACCCAAACAAACCACCCAAAACCCAAGCGAACCCCCCAAACGCTGGGGTCGGAGCAAAAGGGGGTGCGGCGGGCGCTGCCCCCCCGGTCTGCGGGGAGGGGGCTCCGGGTGACGCCCGGGAGGGTCCTTGCGGGAAGGTCCTGCCCTGGGCTGGAAGGTTCCGAGGCCTGGGGGGGTTTGTTCTGAGGTTAAAACCGGTCAGGAAAAAAGGTTCGGGTTGTCTGTCCGTCGCGGTGCCGGTACCGTCCGAACGGGGGGATCCGGTACCGGGAGAAGAGGGGCGGGAAGAAAGGGGGGTGAGAGGTTCCGAAAGAAGAGTTTGTTTACATCCCGGCGGTAGCCAAAGGCTCCGAAAAAGTGAGGAAGTTTGCGGTGTGCGGGTGGAATTACTGCGGGGAGGGAGGATGAGGCATCCCTAAAGCAAACATGGAGCTCGCAGCTTGTGTAACTGGATCGGAACTCAAGCCGGCGGAAAGCTCCGTCCCTTCCAAACTGTTCTTTGTCTCGGGCTTGGATAATTATTTTTTTATTATTATTTTTTTATTTTTGGGTGGTGGTGATGTTGTTGTTGGGAGGCGGCTGCCGTGATGGAGCAGCCGGGTGCTGCGTCCTGCTGCCCTTCATGGTACCGCATGGAATAGCAGAGCTTTTCCCGGCTCAGGAATGCCTGGTGTGAGGCTGCTAAAAGGAACCTGGAAGAGCCGTGGTGGTTTGTCTGGATTTTAGGCATGCCTCTGGAGCACAAACAAGTCCCTGCTACTGTTTTCCCTCTCAGCTCCTTGCTGCCAAGAATCTGAAACCCTGCTTCGTGCCTTGGAATCCCATCCCAAAACTTTTCCCAGCTCAAGAATGAATCTGCAAGGCTGGAACTTGCTTAAAACTTGCAGACAGGGAAATGGATTGGGAAGGGAAATGGATTTAAGGAAGCAAATGCTTCCAGAGCCTGGGGAGGGGTGATGGAGGTGAAAAGCCTTAGTGGCAGGGAATGGGAACACCAGCTCTGCCTCTCTGCAGTTCCTTCTGCGTTTGTAGCAGGTATCTGTATTTCCAGCGTTGGTTTGGTGTGGCTGCTGCTGCCTGTGGAGGTTTTCAGGAGGTGCTACAGGAACCTAAAGCATTGCCCAACCCGGGAGAAAATGAAACCAAACCTTGACAGGTCAGGGTGTGGGTACTGGAATGCTTGGTGCAGTGACATCTGTCACTCTGTTGAAAAAATGGAATGTCACTCTGTCACTTCTATTAAAAAAAAAAAAAAAAAAAGAGCCAAGCACCTTCAGGAGCTTCTCTATTTTCCTTTTTTTTTATTATTTTCTTTTTTTTATTATTTTTTTATTATTATTATTTTCTTTTTTTTTATTTTTTTTTGTGCCACTTTATCTCACCGTGCCTCAGTTTCCTGAGCAGCATGAAGTCTGGCTGGGTGTGTAGCTCCTTACTGCCACGAAGAGGTGATGATAAATCAGTTTATTTTTACCATCTGTGCATATCTGCAGTGGGAAGTAGTGTTGAAAAAAAGGTTACAAACCTCTGAAGGAGGTTTTTGAGTGCACAATGGGTCCTGTTAGTCATGGGGAAGCTATTTCTGAGTGCCCAGCTGGCAGTGACACCCTGAGGGTTGGTGATGTCTTTTCAAACCTCCCCTTGTCCAGTCTCCAGCACAGTCAGGTTCCCACTGGAGTGGAAGGAAAGCTGGGAGAGTTTGGGTGGGTTGTGGAATTATTTAATTTGTCCTCAGAGCTCCTGTCCTGGTGCTGAGCTGGCCCCCGTGGTACCTGTGTGCTGGGAGAGTGAGTGAGGGTGTTGGGGTGATGGGGAGTGGGAAACAGGCTGAGCACCAGCACGAGGAAAAGCCAGGGAAGTGCTGAAGCTCTGGAGGAAGCTGGAAAAGCTGGAAGGGAAGTGATGGAGAGAGAAGGGGCTGAGGATGCGTGGGAGAATAAATGGGATGAGATCCGAGACTGTGAGACAGTTCTGCTGCTCAGAAGCTCTTGCAAACCCATCCCCCCAGCTCCATTCCTGTCTCAAAAGGCAAAATAACCCCAAGAAAACTTCCTAAATGCTTTTCCTGAACCCATTTTCTGACCTGGAGGTGCCAGGGCAGTTCCTGGGGTTCTGACCTCAGCAGCTTTGTTGCTCCCACGATGGGGCTGAGCTGGTGCTGAGATCTCACCTGTCTCTCAGTGATGGAGAGCTGGCCTGCTGGTAGCTTTGCTTTAAATTAACCCCTCCTTAGATCTTGCCAGAAAAAAACCCCAAAACAAACCCACCACGTTTTACAATGGGAATGGAAAAAAAAATAATTTTTTTTAAATCAAACTCTCAAGGAAAACACTCCTGTGGCTCTGTCCCAGTGGGAAGTGGGGTTTGTGTGGGTTCTGGCATTCCCCTTGCCCTGCTTTGGTGTCTTTTTGCCCAGTTCGTGGCACCATTTGGAAATTCTGGAGTTAAATTTCCTTGCCTGTTTTTGTCGTTCAGTTCTTTTTTACCTTTAGCTGGGAAAAAAAAAACCAAACCAAAAAACCCACAAAAAAAAACCCCAAACCCACCACTAAAAACCCTCAAAACCTCAAGTGATTCCCCCATGCAGGGTGGAACAGAAGTGACAGATTTTTCTCCAGGCTGGTAACATGCCCCAGGAAGCCAGCCCAGCAGGAGCAGCCCTTTCTTTCCCCCCCTGCCCTGGCCAGCTCTCTGCCCACAGCTTATGCTTTATTTCATTTTTTTCTTTTTTGGGAAGGAAGGATGGGAAAAACCACTCTGCCACTGGAGGAGTCCAATTGCCTCTCCAAGCCCTGCCACCCCTCCCCAGGAGGCTGTTCCTCTGCTCCTGCCTGCTCTGAACCACAGCCTGGCACAGTTTGGTTTTTTTTAATTTAATTGCAATATTGCTTTATTTGCAATAGAAACACTGCCCAGGAAAAGGTGGTTAAAAAAATACTAAAAATAATTTTTTTAATGTCTTTTCCTTGCTGTCAGGGAATGTGGCTGTCTCTCCCCCCTTGCAGCAGGGATGCAACGTGGTGTTCTGCGTGGGAGGGATGGGAGCTGGAGCCCTGGGTGCCCTCAGCCTGGGAGCTCCACTGATGCCTGCAGAAGAATAAATCCCTTTCAGGAGCTGTGGCAGGGCTCAGGGGTGGCAGCTGTGGCTCCAGCAGCACTGGAAGGGCCAAAAAGCTCCCTAAATATTATCTTCTCCAGCAGAATCCCTGTGCTGTCGCCAGCTGCAGCCCTGTCACCAACTGTCCCCACTGTCCTGTCCTCCCCAGGCATGGATGGGATGTTTGGCTCCCTGCAGCATCTCCCCTCTCCTTCCCCCTTCTCTCCCTTCTTCCCCTCTCCCTTCTCTCCTTCCTTCTTCCTTCTTCCCCCTCTATCTTCCCCCCTTCCTTCCCCCTCTATCTTCCCCCCTTCCTTCTCCTTCTCCTTCTCCTTCTCCTTCTCCTTCTCCTTCTCCTTCTCCTTCTCCTTCTCCTTCTCCTTCTCCTTCTCCTTCTCCCTCTCCCTCTCCTTCTCCCTCTTCTTCCTCTTCCTCCTTCTCCTTCTCTTCCTTCTCCTTCTCCTTCTCCTTCTCCTTCTCCTTCTCCTTCTCCTTCTCCTTCTCCTTCTTCTCCTTCTCCTTCTTCTCCTTCTCCTTCTTCTCCTTCTCCTTCTCCTTCTCCTCCTCCTTCTCCTTCTTCTCCTCCTCCTTCTTCTCCTTCTCCTTCTTCTCCTTCTCCTTCTCCTTCTCCTTCTCCTTCTCCTTCTCCTTCTCCTTCTCCTTCTCCTTCTCCTTCTCCTTCTCCTTCTCCTTCCTTCTCCTCCTTCTCCTCCTTCTCCTCCTTCTCCTCCTTCTCCTCCTTCTCCTCCTTCTCCTCCTTCTCCTCCTTCTCCTCCTTCTCCTCCTTCTCCTCCTTCTCCTCCTTCTCCTCCTTCTCCTCCTTCTCCTCCTTCTCCTTTTCCTTTTCCCCCCTTTTTTCCCCCTTTTCCCCCTTTTTCCCCTTCCCCTACCCCCTTTTCTCCCAGTTTGGGAAGGGGAGAGGTGACCCAGTGCTGGGTTGGCTTCTCCTGGGTTGTGCAATCCCAAGAGGAGGAATTTGGGAGGGAGGGAGGGAGGGAGAGGCTCAGGGTGTGGACACATGGGGCAACTGTCTAGGGGTGGAACTGGGAGGAACTGGGACTGTGCAGAACGTGTCCTGGGCACATCTCAAGCTGCCAACCTGAGAAGCTGCTCTGCTGGTTCTGGGGGAGCTGCAGCCCTTGGGAATGATGCAGATTTGGGTCTTGTGCTTCCTTTGCACTGGGTTCCTGTCTCCCAACAGCTCCAGCTGGGAAGGAAAAAAAAAATAAATCCCCAAAGTGCTGGTTCTCCTCAGTGCCTGCCGTGTGCTTCCCATCAGAGCCTCTCCAGGGGCTGACTTCTCACCTTGGGATGCAAATGGTGGAGCCAGACAGGGAATTGGCACCCCCCAAAGTGGGCTGAGAGTAGAGATTTTTCAGTGCAAAGCAGGGAGTGAGGAGCTCAGGTTTCTGAGCCAGAGCCCGGGGTGCTGCTGGGCCAGGGCTGGGGAGGTTCCACTTTGTTTGGATCTTCAGATTCCTTTGAGGAGCCAAAAAGTTTTGGGTCTCCCACAGAGCTGAAATTCCAGGGATGTCAGAGAGCTCTCCAGAGGTCCCCATGGAGCACCCTGGCTTGAGTGGCCTCAGAACCAGCTTCATGGGGTCAGACAGGGGTTTGGGGTGGAAGGAACCTTGAGCTCACCCAGGTCTGACGTAAGCCATGGGCAGGGACACCTCCCAGCAGCTTATTTCTCTTTTTTTTTTTTTTCCCAGTCTATTATTTACTTTCCAGGTAGAGATTTTCTTTTTTTTTTTTCCCCCTGTTGCCACCAGTCTCCAGATTAGAGGTGTTCTGTGCTAATGCCCTGTGAGGCTTTCTGGTGGGATGTCTTAATAGGATCGAGAGCAGGCAGCTTAGGAGCACTAGGACTGGCCCTGGGAGCTGAGTGCTGGGGGGGTAAAACCTCTTTTCCTGGGGTGTGTGTGACCAAGAGTTCTGCTGCAAGGTGAGACCAAAAAACCCTCTTTTGTCCATTGTCTAAAACGGGACTGAATAACCCTAAAATCCTTTGGGTTGGGAGGGACCCTCACGCAGCTCAGGATGCTCAGAGCCTCCTCAAGCATCTCCAGGGCAACCTGTGCTGTTTTGCCACCACCCTCATGGTACAGAACTTTTCCCTAGCATCCAGTGTTTCCTGCCATCAGGCAACAAATCCTGGAAATGTGTGGGAATAATGAGCTGTGTTGATGGGAAGTGATCCCTCCAATCATCCCAGTGACCGATGATGTCCAGCAGGGCTTGCTCAGTGCTCCAGATTTCCCCCCTTTAAGATTCCTTTTCAGCTGCCCCCAGCCCTTTTTAATGCCACTCCTGAGGGTTCAGGTGCCCCATTGCTCCCTTGGCTTTGTCACTTTGTCACCAATGTCCCCTGGTCCTGGTGGGAGGATGGTGGGGAAGGGACGAGGTCCTGCTCCTGGGGGCAACGGGGTGGAAGCCTTGGGGGAACTTGGGAAGGGGATTAATTTCTTGTCAGGCTTAATTGTGAAACTGGATTCAGGGAAAAGCCTCAGCATGCTCCAAGTCAAGGATTTTGAGAAGAAACCAAGCGAGGTGGCCTGAAAGGTTCCTGGGTGTCCCTGGTTCTGTTTGAACAGAAGGGAGGAAAAAGTTCTGCTTGTGTTTGGGGTTTGATTAGCTCATGGGGGTTGGAATTCTCAGGCTGAGGAGAAGCTGAACTTTCTCATCCCTGAAGGTCATTTTGGAGGAAATGTCTCTCATTTTTTGGTTGTTTTTTTTTCTTTTTTCTCCCTTTTAACCAGTTTTCCTCCTTCTCCAAAGTTGGGTTTGCAGAACCCTGGTGTGCTCCCTGCCTGGCAAATCCTGTTCTGCTGCTTTGTCACCTCCCATCCAGGACTTGTGACAGGGACCAAATGCATGCTTAAGCCTCTCTTCGTTAAGAAAGACCTCAATTAATTCATGAGGCTTGGGGAAGGTGATGGGGACATCACTAAGTAAGAGCTTGAGTGGAGGGAGCCTGTGGGAATTTGGCTTTTTGTTGGGGGAGAAAAAAGAAGAGAAGAATTGAAGCCAGAAAAGAAGTGATGTTACCTTCACAGGGGGGGGATGCATCATCTTGGAGGAGCTTTACTCTCTGCAAGTCACCCTCTGCCTCTTCATTTCATTCTGTAGATGAGTGACTCTTCATTTTTATTTTATTTTTTGATGTTTTGTGGCTCATTGAGGGTGTTTTGGGGGTTTTTTTGTGCTTTTTTAAAGGAGGAAAGGCTGCTGGAGCAGAGCAGTTGAGCTGTTTGCTGTTGCCCCCCTGGGCACACTGTGACACGTTGTGCACCAGGGGGATTTTGGTGTTGGTTTATTTTATTTTATTTTATTTTATTTTATTTTATTTTATTTACAATTTCTGCTGAGCATCCCTCTCTGCAGTGAGTGCCCCCAAGCTTTATGAACCCCTCTTAAAAATGGGTCCCAAAGCCATCAGGAAAGGTGTCACCTGGGCCACCAAGACCTCTGCTTAGCCCTAAAGGAGGGGAGCTCAGCTTTGGAGGTTTTTTTAATTTATTCCCTCATGAAGAGTGGTTTTCATTTTCCTTTGGCACTTTCTGCTTGGTGGCTCCAGATCTGATTTCTTCAGAGATGTTTTTGCCTGCCTGGAGTGCAGCTGGGAGCAGGGAGGGAGCTGAATAAAGGCTTGAGTGTCTGGGAAAATTCCTGGCATTCTTAGGAGAGTGGTTTAAAGGGGGGGGGCTGGGAATTGGGGCTTTTTTTTTGGTTTTTTTTCAGTGTGAGGTTCTTTTTCCTGGGGGAGGCTGCAGGGTGGGCTGGGAGCTGGGAGCTTGCTGGGGGAAATGGTGTTGGAAGAGGCCACTGGGGCTTTGTCCTCCCATTGCTGGGGGGGGAAAAGCAGTGTTGGGCATGGATGAGAAGTTCCCAGTTGGAATTCTTCAGGGTTTCCATATCAGGAAGGACACAGTTGGCATCACCATCAGCATCTGAGATGTGTCCAGAAAAGCTGAAGCTCAGTTTTTGAAAGACAAGTGGGAAAACCACCACAAACCCCACATCTAAAATTATCTCTGTAGGCTTTGGGTTTGGGTTGGTTGCTTTGGGGTTTTTTTTCTTCCCTTCCTTTCTTCTTCCTCCAGCCTGTCATTAAGTGCTCCTCAAGCTGGAATTCTGAGCTCATGCTGCAAACCTTCAGCTCTGGGTGCTTGCCCTTTGCCAAGCCCCTTGGGGTGGCATTTGGGTGCCACCATCTCCAGGGCAGCACCCAGGAGGTCACCTCCACTGCTCTGAGTCCTCTGGGCAGCCTCCATCCCAGGCTTTTCCCCTCTCCTGGACCATCCCTGGCTGCAAGAAGTGGGAAATCCCCCATTCTGGGGCATGGATTTCCAAGTGCTGGTGGAGTTGGTGGTATTTAAGGTCAAAGCTTGGGGTGTGATCCAGGATGTCTTCACTCAGTGATCCTGGAGGTCCTTTCCAACCAGGATGGTTTTGAGCATCAACCCAACCAATGGTTATTTTTGGGGGGTGGGATTTTTTGGACAGAAAGTGTTCACAAGTTGCTTGTGCACTGAGGAGGCTGCTGGGGCAGGGCCTGGGATTTACATTGCAATTCCCATCCTGCCAGGTTCTTAAAAAAAAAATAAATTAAAACCGTTGCAGTTTCAAAAAAAAAAAAGAAATATTGCAGTTTGAAAAGAGAAATATTGCCATTTGGAGAAGAATTATTGCCCTCTGAAAACAAACATCCCCATTTAGAAGGAGATATTGCCATTTAAGGTG
Source organism: Calypte anna (assembly GCF_003957555.1). Classification (NCBI taxonomy): domain Eukaryota; kingdom Metazoa; phylum Chordata; class Aves; order Apodiformes; family Trochilidae; genus Calypte; species Calypte anna. Next base: position 16,559,847 of record NC_044259.1, on the reverse strand, counting down.
GTGGTGCTTGGTTACACTTTTCTTTACCCTTCTCCTTTCACCTTCTGCATTCAGGAAAAGAAATCCAGGGGCTGTCTGGGGCAGGAAAAACCAGAACCTGTCACAGGAGGGTGGATTTGGGATCTCTGGTTTTGTTTCTCTGCCTTTGCTCTCTCCCTTCCCACAAAGGGCTGAGCATCATCTCAGCTGCTGCAGAAGTGGGTTTGTGGCCCTGGCTTTAGGGACAGGGATGGAAATGTCACTGCTGGGACGTGTCCCTTGGGTGCTGTGGCTGCAGGGATGTCCCCAGAGCATCCCTGGTCCCCAGCCCTGCAGCAGGTTGGGAGCTGAGTGTTTGGAGGGTTGGTTTTTTTTTGGAGAAAGCTTGGAGAGAAAAGCCCCATCTGGGCTGGCAGGGCCAGCTCTGGCTTTGTGCTGCTCCTCTGGTGGAGCTGTGACAGCAGAGCCAAGGATCAATGTCCCTGAGGCTGCTGTTCCCATGGCTGTGCCCTCGGATGCCACTTGTGCACCCGTTGCCCCCCAGCCCAGCCACAGCTTCTGGGGAGGTGCTGGAAAAAACTCTGGATTTGAAAAATTATCCAGTCCTGCAATGAGCCTTTTGGTGAAGCTTTTCCTCCCCATGAAATAACAGGTACAAATGATCCCCTCCTCTCCTGGCTTCAAGGCAGGGGAGAGCTTCAAAGGCTCCAAGGAAAAGCCTGGTACCTGCCCATCACAGGATGAGACCTTTGCTGACCCAGAAGTGGTGGTGGTGGTGGGAGTTCCCCCTGCAAACTCTTTAATTATCCCCTTGGAAAATGATGGAGTGGGCTCCAGGGAAGGTTGAGGTTGGTTCTTTGCAGCTGCAGGATGAGGCCATGGGCTGGGGAGAAGCAGGAGGGATGTGGGGGTTGTGTCTGCAGGCTTGGGGGGGGTGAGGGACCCAGCTGGGATCTGGCAGGAATTGGGGCAGGAAGGAGGGGGCTGGATCCCAGCCAGCTCTGCCACCTCACCTGCCTGGCACCAGCTGTGGAAAATGTTCCCCTGGAATTTTTGGCTTTGGTTTGTTAAAAAAAAAAAAATTTAAAAAAAAAAAAAAAATTAAACCCCCCAAGCCCCCAGCCCAGGTTCCTGTGTGGCTGCTGCCTCTCTTTCTTGCTGTGTTTTCTCTCCTGGATTGATTCTTGATGCTGAACCTTCCAGCCTGGCTGCTGCTGCTGCTGCTGCTGGAGAGGATTCAGGGCTGAGGGTGACCTTGGTGTCATCCCAGAATCCCAGCTTGGGAGGGACCTCAAGGATCATCTGCTCCAACCCTTCTGATGTTCTTGTTTTGGATGAGCTGTCCCAGCACCCACTGAGCTGAGATCTCCCAAAGTGGGGGGATCCACCACATCCCTTGGGTGCCTCAGGAGCTGGGTGGGTGAAGCACATCCAGCTGGCCTTCAGCTACCCTGGAGGAGCCCAGAAGGGACAGGGGGACAGTTTTTTGGGTTGGGAATCTCAAACCAGTTCCCCCAAGCCCCACAAGTGACCGAAAGACTCAGTTGTGCACCCAAAGCTGTTGGAATTTGTAAACTCAATGGAGAGAAAAAAGATGAGAGCTTTTTTTAAAAATTTCTTTTCTTTTTATTCTATTTTATTTTATTTTTTTAATCTTACTGCTTCCCAGCTTGCTGCTGTGGTCTGCCCTAGCCCAGCACAGCCCCTCTGGATGCTGAGTGGCAGCTGCAAGCGAATCGCTCTCTGCTTCCCTATCAGCAGCCTCTTGGACTGGAACCAGATTATTATCATTGCTCCCAGAACCCCAAGGAAACTCTGCACTTCAAGGTCACCCAGACAAATATTTCACCAAAGTTGATTTGGCACCTTGAAGAGGTTGTTTTTTTATTTCTTTTTTTCTACAAGTGTGTTCTTCTCCCGCAGCGACCGAATGCCAAAAAAAAAAATAAAATAAAGGAGCAAAAGGCTTTTGGGTTTCCTCTGCCTGCAGCATGACTGAGTTCTCAATGCAGCCTTGCCTGGCTGGAGCCTATTTTAAAATCCAGCCTTGCTGAGCTCCAGCCTATTTTGAAATCCTGAGCAGTGATGCTGCCTGTTGCCTGGAAACCTCCTCCCAACCTCGGGCATGCTCAGCCTAATCCCAGCCCTCAGAGCCTGGAGTTATTTCCCTTCCCAAATGTCATCCCAGGCTGCTGGGTGCTGGTTTTGTTTGCTTGGGGCTGTTTGTTGTTGTTGTTGTTTGTTTATTATTATTATTATTATTCTCCTTTCAAATGAAAAGGCACAAAGCCATCAAACTGGGAATGGCTTTTTGTGGGATTGGCTTCCAGTTCCTGTAGGGAACCTCCAGAAGGCTGGAAAGGGACTTTTTATAAGGAATATCCAGCCACAAGAGAAGGGGAAATGGTTTTAAATGGTTTTAAAGAAGAGGTTTAGACTGGCTCATGGGGAGAAATTCTTCAGTAGGAGGATGGGGAGAGTCTGGAATGGAGAAGTTGTGGCTGTGCCCTCCCTGGAGGTGTTCAGGGCCAGGCTGGATGAGGCTCTGAGCATCCTGGGCTGGATGAGAGGTTGGAGGGGATGCTCCCAAGGTCCCTCCCAACCTCTGTGATCTCCACATGAGGACAGACAAATGGCAGAAGGTTTAACTCAGAGGTTTCCCTGTCTTGGGGGTTCTTTTTAATTCACCTGAACTCTTGCCTGCCTTCAAACCTGAGCTGGTGCCTGGTGTAGAGAGGTGGCAAAATCCATCCAAATATTTGTGCAAAGCCAAATTCCCCTGTTCTCAGCCAGCAGAAAAAGAAATTACCCTTTTGTCAGCTCTCCTCTGGACCTTACAGCTGCTCTGACCCCTTTCTGTGTGACCCTGGGGCACAGAGCTCCTGGGATGTTGGTTGTCTCATTTTCTAAGCATTTTTTTCCTACAGGTGCCCAGCTCCCTGGGGGAGGGAGGGGACAGAAGGAAGAGCAAAATGCATTCGTGGGAGGCAGGAACAGGAACAGCAGAGAAAGAGGGGAAAACTCTGTGGCTGCAGATGGCAAAGCCAGAGGGGTCCTGGTCCTGCCTGCCACCAGCACCCCTGGATGCCTGAGCAAGCTGAACCTCATTGTGTGGCCAGAGCAAAGGGAAAGAAAAAAGAACTGAAAAAAAATCAAGCATTTGGGAGGAAAATGCAGAATCTGTGGAGCTGAGTTCAGTGCCAGAGGGCTGGGAAAATAAAATTAGAGGATGAAGATGAGGATGAAGCACAGAGTGATGGGCATTCCTTTGCTGATCTCTGCCAGGCTCCTGGAGGAGCTGGTGCCAGGGTTTTCTTGGTAACCTGGCAGCTGAATTCCCCCTGTTCCCCTAAAAATCAGTGTTCCTCCCTCTTTTTTCTCTGGTTGGTTGCTCTCAGAAGGTTTGCTC